>NC_052959.1:27653787-27806799 GCF_013358895.1 Oreochromis aureus | reverse complement strand
CTTGGGCAGACCATCCAACAATACTAGCAACTCATTTTAGCTTTTACATGCGTAATCAAAAAGTTCTCGTTTTAAGAGTTTAGTTGCTGCTAACCAGCTAGTCCACATCATGCCAAGATCGGGTTTTCCTACTGACTAGGAGTCCTAGGACGTAGGACCTACTTCAGTGCTGCCACCTTACTCTACAGTTTGCGTCTGTCCTTGGAAATTCTATGTGAGCTGGAAGGTTCCTCTAACAGCAGGTGAAGGACCAGGTGTGGTCATGTTGAGCTCACCACATTTGCAGAGCAGAACTATGCTGCCACCACCCTTGGAGAAGCATCTTATTACAGTTTGGTCATTTCTGTCCTTCAAGAGGTGAAACTATGTGTAGCTCTTTTATCCTAGTGGTGCCTTAAGTGTATCTTTTTTTTTTTAGGTACCACAGCATATCTTAACAGAACTATACCTTTGGTGTGGTCACTTGAGAATTTATCTCACGCACATTGCAGTACTACACTTCCACAAACTGCTGGGAAAAGCAGCTCTTGAGGAAGCATCTTATTATAATGTTTAGTCATTTCCCACTGGGAAAAACAAACAATTCCAAGAGGTGAAACTAGTGTGTAGCTCTTTATCCACCACACATGCACTCATATGTAAGTGCATATCTTTTTTTTTTTTTTTATACAACATTTCCTTTTATATCCTCTTTTGCATAATTTTCCTCCCATTTATCTTTCACGCTTTTGCAGTACTACACTTTGTAAAAGTACCTCAAAGCTGTTCTTGAGGGACATCTGAGGCTAATGTATGAAAATAGCAAAAGTAACAGCAAAGGAAGGGGGTGACGACCTGATCTTTCTGTGTACCACTGACGGAGAACGAAAGCAAGCATGAATAATTCACCTGCTGCACACTCACACTAGGATGGCAAAGCTTTCTTGGCAAATCGAGCTAGTTACGACACCCATACCACCTCATCTGGAAACTTCATCTGCCTCTCTCGCTTTCAAGCCAAAAGACTGGGAGTACCTAAAAGTGAGCTACAGGGGAACTCTGATGTATTGCATGAATTCCTCCGAGAAGACAAAGTGTGCTGGTAATCAGCAAATATCAAAGCTAAAAAGGAGCATTAAGCACTATCAAAATGGTCTGCACTGGTCTAGCTGCTTCTCTTTACAGCTGGAAGTGTGGGCACTGATGCTGAGGTATCAGTCCCAGCTCAGAGTCCACGCCCTGAATTGTTTCAAAACGGACATAAAGTATGAGCTAAGAGCATCTGCAAAACAAAATACATCACCATAATAATTACCCTCCCCACCCGCAGTGGTTGCCCAGCGCCCACTTGCTCCAATTGGTCCAACAGCTGGTAACCAGGAGAGAAAAACACCAGGGGATTACACAGGATCCCTGAGCTGCTGCCGGTCCTGTACTTCTCGAAGCAGATTTACCAACAGAGACGATTCGCTTCTGGCTCGCAACACTTGCGTCTCTCACAATCTCTACTGGTATTTTGCCACTATGACTGGCACTCTGAACTGGGCAGGGCTGCATCATGCCTTAGCTGCACAGACAGTGTGCCTGCTATTAGCTAGAGGCCTGAAGTCATTGTCAGCAAAACTATTCAAGAACTCAGCACACAGCTCTAACGGCCATCTCTGTTTTTGCATGACAGGAAATGAATGGCTGTGTTGTACTCTACAATCACCACCTAAATTAGTAGTTTTACTCAAGAAGACGTGACTCAAATTCACGACAAGTTTCTATTGCCTTGTAATCTCTCTTAAAGCTGTATTTCCATTGGTGATCATATCATGAGGATAGCAAAGTCCACAAAGAGCGAGGCAGTTTGCCAGCAAGAAAAACTAATATTTAACCATGTTTTCTTCAAATAATCTGCCACTCCCTTTCACCTGTTGAGCATACACTGTAAAATTTAAATGTCAGTTCAGGTTTTAGGCTGTTTGCTTCTTAATTACAAGTAACTGTGAAATACATAAAGATCAGGTAACTTCCTTTTGTGTAGAGGCATGCAATGGCAGGACATCAAGTTGTGTGAACAGCTCCTGCTCTAGACATGCTTTACAGGCCTGTGATGACAAAGCATCAAGTGCACATTATTTGCAAATGGTTCTCAAGTCAAGTTCTTTGTTGGTTTAGTAAAATGGAGGTAACATGGTACTGCAAGGCATTTCCTTCTTTTGTTGTGATGGTAACTGTTCCAAAGCCTTTTATCCTTATCAAGTGAAAGAGGGCTAATTAAACTAAAGACAACAAACTGTAGTTTAAACATCCTGAAAAGAAAACACATGGATTTCATTAAAACCATTTATAAGATAACACTGCAGTGTGTCCAGTCACTTTAGTCCAACAGACTACAACTGGCCTGCATGAAAATGGACATTTCCACTCCCAGTTATTGTGTGTCCACGTTTCCTCTTCCTCATTCCCACCCTCATATCCAATACTCTAATAAACTTCAGCATGGTCTGCAGAAGGGTTGGTTCAACAGCCAGCTGGTCGGCTAGCTGATGTTAGCTCTAATTAAGCTACAGTATTAATACTAGCCAGCTAGCCGAAGCCAGCTAATCTGTCAACTACCAGCTGGCCTAGCCTGCTAGCCACTATCAAATCAAAGCTGGCTTACGCTTTATGCTGACGCAAACTGTTCATAATTAATAGAGTTATCGTTACAGATGCACACCTATGAATAATTTATATCGTTATAATATTGCAGTTTGTAAGGGATGGGACTGGCAGGCAAGCGCGCGGCCGCCGGCGACATTTTAACCTGTCGCTGTGTTTGTGGCTTTGTTGAATGACAGCTCGCTAGCAATGACAGGGCAACCGCGAGTGGTGACATTTTTATGACAACAACTACTGGGCTTTGTTTCCGAAACGTGGAATTAAATCCTGCCGGAGTCTGTATATAAAATTAAAGCTGAAGACATAGCGCGTTATATGTGAGCCACTGAATCGAGGCGCCAGCCGAGGGCCAGCGAAACAACGCAACCGTGAGCAGGTTAGCGCCGCTAGCTAACAGGCTAAGGTGCTAACCGCCGTTACCGAAAGACAAAAATGGCGTATGGCTGCCAGTGCCTGAGGGCTCTGTCAAACAGGTAGCAACACAAATCAACTCACCCCGATAATGCAGGTATCTTCCCCTTGAAACTTGGGAATGTACTTGTCGCCCCTGGTCACTTCGGAGCTGTTCAGGGGCCTAAAACGGCACATCACTTTGATGGTGCACTCCGCCGGGTCGGCCATCTTCCACGGTTCACGAATGGAAATTCACGAGAAGAATTAAAGTATATACTGGATCTCAGGGGCGGCCGTGAGAGGCGAAAAGGGAGGCCGAGCCCCTCTGTCCCAATCTCAGGTTCTAGAAAGGGCGATGATCAGTTGGACATTCAACAAAAATCCTTGTTTTTCCACTCAGTCACTTCCCCCCGTCCTGTTAGGAAGCCATGATACCGGTGGATCAGCGGCTGGCCACCTCACCCCTCCTGCTACCGTGGATGTGGATCACAATGACGTCACCCCGGCAGGCGCTCCCCTCCTTACTGTTTTTCTGTAATGAAATCTCCATTAATCAGCAAATGCACACAAAAACTCACAGCAGCTGCCCAAAGTATTTAAAGTATTTGTACCTTGCTGCCACTTTTCACTTGTACTTAATTTCAGATCATTTCTTGTAGTCATCACTCAATACTTTGTATTTTAATTTAAAAACATGCCACACCTATAATTATTTTCAATAGATGAGAAATTAGAACAATATAGAAAGCAATCAGCATTAAAATGATGTATGAATAAAACTGGTGACACAGCAGATGCAGTAGTTAGCTCCGTCTCCTCGCAGAAAGAGGATGTTGTCAAATCCACCTGTTGGCTGAGTTCCTTTTGTGTGGTGTTCGCGTGTCCTCCCTCAACCTGCGTGTTCATCCGTTCTCTCCAGGTTACACTAGCTTTCTCACATAGTCCAAAGATATACTTGTTATTTGGTGAATGTGCACAATCATTCAACTAAACATTCAACCATCAACCTCCTTGAGCCACAGTTGCACACAACCACAATAATGTTGTATATATTATGATATTACTATAAAACATACATCATAAATTAGTTTTGGTCTTAAGCTCAATAAACACCCCTGTGTTGCCATAAAAATGGCATTCTCATACACTTATAAGATTGTCTAAAATTTACTTTATGCCTCAGAACCTCAGAAGGGAAAAAAATGGATGTGGAAAATGTTTCTATATAACCATCCATCGTGCTTTTAAACCTCTGTAACCCATGTACATAGACTATAAATGTGTCAAATTAAGCATCATTACATTAGACTTATTCTTCATTCTTAGATTTGAATGTTTCACTGAATATTTATGAGTTTCAATAAAGCAGACAAAATGTATTTATGTTCCACAGTGTGGGAGTCTTGTTTATCTAATCTGCCAGGGAAATATTAGGAACAGTAATGCTATTGTTACTTCCGAGAGAGGAAAGAACTACAGCATGCTGTGAAGGTTGCAGCTGTGAGACCTCCTCATAACTAAAAATTCATCATGCCTGACCTCACTCAGCAGATGCCATATAATGGAGCAAAAGCCATGGCAAACCTCTAGCGGCTGGACACATTTTCAGGCCACTCCCTGAAACACTGAGTGATATCCTTTTTCATGTTAGAGTGCTTAGCTAATCCAAATACCAGTTCTACTGGCCCACTTGTGTGTTCACAGAGGGATGAAAGGGTGTGGCACTGCTGTGTGAGCTAACAGGGTAGTCTGGCTATAACTGAGCAACAAGTCCCCACAGACCACATTGTCGACTGTCTACTATACTGGTAATAATAACAGGAAGGGCTATTGAGTCATATGAGCTCTTATTATGTCCCTCTTTATTCAGCTAAATCTGGGATGAGTCTGGCTTTTCATGGCATTTAAAAATGAATGCCTTTACGCCTAAATTTGATTGAAACATTAAAGGTCAACAGTTGTCTTTTGATGCTATTAAAAACTCTTAAATTCATCCTAATTTCAAAATGTTTACCCACTGAATATCCTTGTGTTGACTGGAGGTATGAATGGTACAAAGACATGAAAGTTTTGTAGCTATTTATATCACAACTAGCCACTGATTCAAAAATCGTTCTTTCTTTTGTAAATTTGATCATTTTGATTTCGCATAGTATAATGGTGTGGTAGGACTGTTGCCTCACAGGAAGAAGGTTGCTGAGTTTGATATACCGTCTGGCTGAGGCCTCTCTGTGTGGAGTTTGCATGCTTTCCATGTCTGTGTGGGTTCTCTCTAGGAACTCTGGCTTCCTCCCACAGTCCAGACACATCCAGATTGTGGGAATAGGTTAAGTGGTCATTCCAAATAGTCCACAGGTGTGAATGTGAGTGCAACTGGTTGCTTGTCTCTCTGGGTGTTAGCACTGCAACAGACTGGCAACCTGTGCAAGGTATACCCCGCCTCTTGCCCTATGTCAGTTTGGATAGGCTCCAGCCTAGGAAGAAAATTGATTAATGGAATTTGATAATCATTTATTCTGATAATAGTATCTGTATTATCAGACAGATTCCAACTTTAACTCCAGGTACACAGAATACTACTAGATGTCATTTGATAATATATGTGTAAACACATAAAAAAGTATATTCCAGCCATGTGCATCTACATATACATGGATATCATGGTGAGTTGCAGCATGAGATTACTGTATTAGCCTCTTTCCAGTGAAATGTCTTGTTTTTAAAGTGTTGTTTGAGACGTTTCCAGAAGTGTACATGAGGAAGAGAGGTCCTTTCACATTTCAAATTATATTTAGAATCATTTTTCAATGACCTGATGACCTTTCACATGTCATATCATCTAACCAGGAAGTGAAGCTCATGAGATCAGTCTCTTTTGTGGGAGTATCCTGGGCTCAAAAAAGCCTATAGGAATTTTTTTTCCCCAAAAGTAGGAGAAACCCGATCTCCTGGACACAACCCACGTAAGCATGGAGAGAACATGGACACTCCACACAGAACGGTCCTGCCTGGGTTTGAACTCAAGCTCCTGCTGTGAGGCAGCACTGATCCACCAAATGTTTTTCAGAGATTTTGCTGGGTGGCACTGTAATACACATTTATTTGACCCCCCTGCCTCTCAAATCACATGTGTACTGAAGAGCTCACCATCCAGCTAAGCCTATTAGTTGACAGCTGTGTCTTATTTATTGCAGTCATGTAGTGTGTAGGTTTAGTTTCACTGTAAATGCTTTAGGCTTTAGGCATAAATGTGTTTATGAGTGTTTACAAAGGAGAAAACAACAACACTGTCATTCATTTAGTTACATCCACTCATTTTATGGGAAAGACATAAATTCAAAATGGGTGATATAAAGTCTGTCATACACCTGCCTCATCATCATGTGGTGAAACTGGAAACTAGAGCAACAGTGTTTTTCAGATCTTTAAAATGACATATTGCACTGTAGAGATACTTTTACATCTAAACACATTAAACATTTTACTTAAATATATAATAATTAGCATCAAAATATATCAAGAGAAGCAAAAATACTCATTATACACAATGTCAAATTTCAAAATAATAGGTACTATTTCATCAGTTAACGTGGCATCTGAGTCTAATTTTGGTTAGTCAGTAATCATGAAGTACAAAGTATAAAGTGCAAATCCCAAAAAGTTGGTTCTTTTCATTTGGACATAACGTTTTTAGTGGGAGAAACGTTTCATCACTCATCCAAGTGACTTCACCAGACTGAAGAAGTCATTCTTATCTAATCTGACCGTCTTCCAGTAGCTGTTACCATAAAAATCATAAAGTCATGAATTTTCTGCTGTGTTAAGACTTGTTACACCCTCCCACAGCTTTACTGCTCTTCCCAGCTCAGCAGAATGACAAAGGACAGACAAATGAGAAAAGGTCAAACTTAACTAAGATTGTCTAAACACATCAAAAGATCTGCACCACACAAGAAGAACACAGGTTTTCTGAGTAAATAACATTTTGTGAGCCCAACCTGTCTTAAAATACCAGCTGTAAAACACATCTGACCAGCTGCCAGCAGAGGTTCATAATCCATCATGGGGTGTACTCATGTTGATAAATGTACCAGTCATTTATCTAGAGGTGTTGGTAATTGACAGGATGAAGGAAATCTTTGAAAGTTTGCAAAACTTGAGAAAATACACCAAAACTAACGAATTAAAACAGTTCATAGCAATTATATGAAAATGAACTGATTAAATAGGTTGAGAGGGCAGAACATTAAAGGTTTCTTTGAATGTGTGACATCTTAACTTGTAAAAATTTAATTATTTTGTACAATAAATATTTTTCATACTTTAACTGGTTCCCTCATGCAAACACTGGACACATTTCCAATACTATGCAGTCTATACCTGGTTATACTGATCTATAAAGCCAGATGACACACATCAGGTAAACTACAGGCAAGTCTTAAATGAACAATGATCTGAATGATCTGTAACTTTCTGTTACTGCATTTAGCCCCAAAGAGGCTAGAAACACTGTCCTACCACTGTGACCATAAACTAGGATTACAATACAAAGACTTTTGAGACAACTGTTGCTGTGAACTAGCACTTTAAAAATAATGGTAAGCTTAAGTAAACTATACATTTTGTACCTGCAAAGCAGACAACAAACTTACTAGTGACAGCACAGCCAGCTTGAAGCTGATGGTTTCTACCCAGTAATAGATTCAGTAATGTTACTAAATGATGGTCAGCACCGATTGGAGGTTTAGAATTTAGGTTAAATCCAGGCATACAAATCTATAAAGATAAATATTATTCAAATGTGATAAAATATGAACGCTAACTTTGCTTGCCACAAATCCACTCGGTAAAGTTTCTTCTTTTCTTGGGCATTCCTCTGCCAGCTTCCTTTGCAAAGTGTGTGATCACAGGTGAAGTGAAGGATATTTTTCCATTGCAGGGTTTAGAGTGCTTCATTTGGTGATACCTGTTGAGCAACATTTCAAAATAATCTCTAAGGATATAAATGTTGAAGGAAGATTATTTCTGTTTACTGTTAGGCTAAAAAGCTTCATACAGACATAACAATTTCTAGTCTAAGGAGCTTGGAAAGAAAAGCCTGTGGACATCTTGAAGTTTCTGTCATTTGAGAAGATTCTTCAGTTCTAAGAGAGTCCCAGATTTCTAAGCCCTGTTGGGAGTGTCCCTAAGAGGGTCGTGGACACCCTATTGGTCCTTTGCCTAATCACACGAGCCAAGGTGTGAAAACGGGTGTACATCTGCTGTACAAAGTATGGAATTTTCAGAGTTGTCTTTCTTTTCCTTTAGAGTGTTGGGCCCACCCGAAATGTCTTCAAGAAACTTAAAGAAGTTCAGAAGCTTTTCGTTCCAAGCTCCTTAGATTACTTCGACCTGTATGACTGAGAAGCTTCACAGACATAACAATTTCTAATATGTCAGCAGCATCCCCATAAGGCATATAACACCCCTACACACCAGCACTGTGCTCATATCATACTGCCACACATATCATACATGCCATAGGGATGGCCTCCCTCTTATTTTTCCCCTCCTTTTGGGGTTCTTGATCCCACAATGCATTGCAGTAGATAAGACATACAGGAGAATCACCTGTAGCTAACTTATACGGTAAGTTCCTTGTCATTTATACAGTACATTGTACTGTTTTCTGTGTTCAGCAACTAGGAGTTACCAGAGAAACCTTAATAACTTTAAGTTAAAAAAGAAGCAGCACCTGGACAAAGGCTTCTGGTCCAAAAAAGGAAACAATAACAATTAGAAACACATATTCTCATTTATATTATTTTATCTTTTCAAAAACAGGTCAACGGTGTTCATGTAAATACTGGCACTGCCAGAGGAGGGAGACAAAAGCTTTTGCCACAGTTGTCAGGCAATTCAAATCTAGGTTACAAGTTGAAGGAAATCCCTTCCCAAGCTAGAGTTAAGCACCTAGTGGGCAGCATCATGTAGGGAAAGGTGGCTGTGAAATATGCAACTTTCAAAGGAAAACATTCAGACAATATTTTAGTTTCATGTTCATTAGTCTAATCACTGTACCACAAAGGTATTTTTTATGGATCTGGAACCTTTCCAGAGAACCTGATGCCTTTTCCTAAACTGAAACAACAGAGGACTTAGCATACCAAAAGACACCTCACAGCTCCTCAATGCAGACATGGCCAGTACAGGTTTTCTCAGGAGAAATTTGTAATTAATTTTATGTAAAAATTGAAAGAGATGTGGCATTATAATGTAAATGCAATGAATTAAACTATTTTTTAGATTTTACTATAAAGCTAATTTATTATTGTTGTTTTAATTAAACTTCATGTTTATTGATTAATGTTAAAATACATGTGGAAGTACTCCCAGAACTCAGTAAAGGTGGTGTTGGTGATGGTGGTTTGACAGAAATCAGACGAGCTGTACAGCTGGCCAATTTAGAGAAGAATTTAAATAGATTTGAGAAAGACTGATAAAACTATACACTTGAGGAATTAAAATTTTAGACAATAAGGGAAAGTTGTTAGCTCCACAGTGTCCCAGAAATTATAGCTTGCCCTACCACGGAGTTTCATTAGACTGCTGGTAATGGATAAAGCATGACAACTTCCTGCTTTGTGCAGCTGTTCATTACTGGCAACTGTAGCCAGATCCAAAAATGTGTGCCCTTAGTGCAATACTTCCTTTACTTTATTTTGGCTATGCGTTATTTTTTTTATTCTTTGTGGGCTTCACTTCTTCACTGCAAAATAACTGCAATGTGCCATTTAGAAAAAAGAAATAACTATCTCTGATTTGGTTCTACTTTCTCTACATGATAGCTGATCTCTGACCCTCCACACAGCTTGAAGCAGCACTAGTGGTAGTGCTTCAAATGATAACAATATTAAAATGCACTGGAAGGTATTTGTGGTTCATTTCAACACAGTGTGATGTTTACTGCCTTCTTCATGGTGTAATACTTTCAGGCCTTTAATTTTAAGAAAACCCCATAGTCGAACCTTACTTGTGTAAGGTAAGGTTTGACTAAGTAAGGTTATTTCATGTGGCCCAGACCCACCAGAATATATTCTGTTTTGTTGGCCCACCGTCCTCCATCCTCAATAATTGTTGACTACCTGTTTTTCTTCCTCTGTTCCTCTCAAGATCAAAGACTTCACCCGTTGCTGCTGTGCAAAAAGGGACCGGCTACCCAAGCTCATTATTCATTTACCAATCAAATCAAGTTAGGGGGCGTGTGACACTCACAACAGCCGTAACTGGTACAGCGTGCTGCATATTTTGACTGTGTACATGAGGTCATGTACACAGTCAAGCTGACCTGCTGACTAAACACTTTCTGTCCTTATACTATCACAGTTACTTTAACAATTATTAAGCAGTTACTTTTTTTACATAGGATCAGGTAGGTTTGAATAGCTGTTTTTCTCTTTAATAAATATAATCATTTAAAAAATGCATTTTGTATTTACTCAGATTGTTTTTGTCCAATGTAAAAATATTTCTGTTGATCTGTAACATCTAAGGGTAACAAATTTCCCCCAACAATAATGTATAATGAGTCTAAGGAAAAAAAATATTAAATGTGCTCAGTGTGCCTGAGTGTGTTCACTTGTGTGTGCACTCAGCTACTTCAAGGTTGTTCTTGCAGTGAATGAGGTAAAAGTGGGTCCCACCTCCTGATAAGCAGTTTTGCTATGACTGCAGGAGGACATGCTGAACCTGTTTAAGACTAAACTAAAGCTAGATGTTAAACATTTTAGTTAGCTGGAATCAATAGACTTGCAAATTCAGTTTGGTTTTTAGAAAATTGATAAATACAACCATGGAAAACATTTTTAGTGCTTAGTCCTTTTTATAGTCCCAGTATGTTTGATCAAGACAGTCATTACAATAAGCCAGAGCAAGCATTACTGAATGTTTATAGCTACAATCAAGAAAAACTAGACCAAAAATTAGCAAAACTCTGGTTTATAGTAGCCTGGACAAATGTTTTTTTTTTTTTTTTAAAGTAATCCAAGTCAGCAGTGAATGGCATAAGATTTCATTTTTTATTATTTTTTGGATTACACAATCTTTATACCATGAGTCAGCTCGATAGTTGATCTCTAAAGATAATATAAAATATTTGGGATGCAAAGAAAGAAAGAAAAGTAAGTACCAACAATGGGATTCTTGCCATATAATAATCTACTACCTTGTGGCTATTTATCTACCACTGTCATCTTGTATAAATACATTAACACTGGAAGATCAGCAATAAGAGATAAATTGTTTTCAATTAAAGTATAACCAAGGGCCAATGATCAGCAGAGACAAACACCAGTTCAGGTTAGCTTGTTTTTACGCATAAGTAGATTTGATCTGCAGTAGATGAGTCATTCGTTCTCATGTGTACATTTCCAAAACAACCACAAACAACAATCAGCAGATAAGCACGAATAAAACATCATGAAGAAATAAACACATAAATATTAGCAGAGAGTAGAATTCACACAGCGTCATGCAGGATAACAAAAACTATACTCTTTTTCATCTGAGTGATGGCTGCTGGAGCAAAGCTTTTACATCTTGCTGTTCTGCAAGATGTAACAGACGTGTGGATCCTATGCGGACTGTTACCTGTTTACCTGTCAATTTGACTCTTCTCCCTCATTTCCAAAATGTCTGAAAGACAAAAATCCCCCATGAATTTACATTGTTGATAATGTAAAAAGATAAAGTCAAAACACTTAAAGCTCTCTACTGCACAGTATCAACAGACGAAGCTCTTCATCTTGAAATGAACAAAGGAAGAGGAAAAAGAAGTGAGGACATTGTTATACTGGGCATTGGTTCACCTCATTTTATCCATTCTTTAAACACTGTCCACTGTTTGATTGTGAACAACTCACCACCATCATGTCACCTAGACCAGTAAATGTGGGTAGGGTCTATGTCTCTACCCTCACCTATGGTCATGAGCTTTGGGTAGTGACCGAAAGAATGAGACGGCAGAAATGAGCAATGACTGGCCTCTCCCTTAGTGATAGGGTGAGGAGTTCAGCCATCCGGGAGGGGCTCAGGGTAGAGCAACTGCTCCTCCACATCGAAAGGAGACAGTTGAGCTGGTTCGGGCATCTGACAAGGATGCCTCCTGGGTGCTTCCTGGGTGAGGTATTCTGGGCATGTCCCACTGAGAGGAGGCCCCGGGGCAGAACCAGGACATGCTGGAGAGATTATATCACTTGGCTGGCCTGGGAACATCTTGGTGTTCCCACAGAACGACTGAAGGAGGTGGCCGGGGAGAGGGAGGTCTAGGCTTCCTTGCTTAGGCTGCTGCCCCTGTGACACAGCCCCGGGTAAGCGGAAAAAGAAAGAAAGAATGGATTTACTGTTTGATAGTTTTAGTTAAAAGGAGACTTGTTAAGTTAACATTTTATTTCTCAGCCCTTTGTATGATTCACCCCTCAAAATAATCCAATGTCTGAAACAAGCTGTTAAGCATTTCTGTTTTCATTGACAATACTAAGATATACTAAAGCAGTTTTGCATGATTCAGTGTTAAAAATAATCCTTTCTTAAATGATTCTGGATCCTAGTGCAGTCATCCAATTCACCCTTTATCTGAAACAGTCCCTTTTCACTTTGAGACACTATGAGACACCTTGTGATGACCATATTAGTGATATCTTAATGACATCATACAGCCTACAGTAATGAATGAATAAATCTGAAACTAACTATTCAGAACTGTCTGAAACCTGAGCTTTTGGATGCCAAAGACTACTTGCACATATACTGAACTAATTATTTGAAACTAAGGCCATGTTTAATATGAAGCATCCTGCACTAAAATAGTAGTTAAATGACAAAAAATTAGGATAGGCATACTTGGTCCCCTTTACAGAAATCATTGCTGAGAAAATCTGTATTTCTGCAAAAATATTTCATTCTAGAAAAAAAACTAGCTAGTGGACTGAAATCATGCCAATAATTATAAAATGTGGTCATAAATATTTTGTACTTGTAAATCGGTTTTGTACTTGTAAAAAAGATTTGTATGTGTAAAAAAAATTTGTGTGTGCGTAAAAAAGATTTGTATGTGTAAAAAAGATTTGTGTGTGCGTAAAAAAGATTTGTATCTGTAAAAAAGATTTGTGTGTGCGTAAAAAAGATTTGTATCTGTAAAAAAGATTTGTATCTGTAAAAAAGATTTGTGCGTGTGTAAAACAGATTTGTGCGTGTGTAAAAAAGATTTGTGTGTGGACTTAGCCAAAAAACCCCTGCAAGTTACAAGTACGAATTTTGACCCTATTTTTCTTCCTTTAAGCTGATTGGTCAATGTCATGTCAATCACAAATTAAACAATCCAATCAGAGAACAGATGGGCTTGGCTGTCGGGGGATGCTTTACGGACCTTCAGGTCCTGGAAGGGTAACACAGTTTGAAGATGGAGGACAGCGGTGGTGCTTCTGCAGCGCAGGTAAGCTTTAATTTATGGTTTACTGGAACAAGCTAATTGTCCAGACATATATTTTTGAATATCATGTTCGGTTACTACACTGTAATTTTTCACGGTGCCAAAAGCTAGCTTAAAAAGGGCTCTCAACATTAGCCCTAGTGTTGCATGTGTTCAAATAGTCTCCTGTGTGGCACGGTCTGTCTGCTTAAACATCAGCATCGTGGAGAATTATGTGTTTGGATTTAAGTTTAATCCCGATGAGATGTCGTTTTGGTAATATTTGGAACTGAAATGCTCTGACTTGACCTTAGCACTGGTCCCAGGTCACCCCCGAGTTTGTGTTAGAGTAATACTACAGTAATTACAGTATACAACAACTTTCAACAGCTACTGGAAGTTAGGGCACCTAGCTTCAGTGAGCGTTTTGGGATTTATGACAGCTTATAGGCAGCGACATTAAGAAGTACTCTGTCATACAGTACCAGATTGACCAAGAATGCTTCTGTAGTAACTGTAGTGCAGTGTCTGTCTGGTGTCAGTAAGCTATGTCTATTGATATTTGCTTTGCTGAATGTGTCGTGTTCAAAAATTTAAGAAGGAATTCAGGAGAAAAGATTTAAAAGATTGAATTTGCTTCAGCAGTTGAAATTACAAGTTTATAGTGCCAGCCTTTTGTGTGAACCAGCTTCCCAAAAGGATAATGCTGAAACGGGCTTTACAGCTTATATACTGTGACAATAAAAACAGATGCTGATTCTAAGGCCCAGTTCACGGAATCTTGTTCAGACTCCATAACCCAGAGACTAATCTAACCATTATCGTGTGTTTGTAAGCATGCTGCAAAAACCCCCTCTGCACTCTATGTGTACCTGCAACATTTCAAATACAGCGCTGAATGACGCTCTCAACCTTCGAACATGGAGTGCCAACATGCTTATGAGCACATTTGCATTGTGTAAATCTTAAAAAAATAATGAAACAGCCTTACTTAATAATTTTGTAAACTCGTAAATAAATTTTCAACCCTAACAGATGTCAAATGTGTTTAGGGACTTTTAAAGTCTTTCTGCATCGGGTTGTGTTTTGAAGTGTGCTATACTAAATTTGTGGGTCATCTGTGTCATCATGGGAACGTCCACGGGGTACTTCAGAGAGAACCCTTCTTAAATAGGAGAGTGTATGATACATCCATAGAGAAACGTGTACATCTTTGAAAATTGTCTGATTGTTTTACTTAACAGGTGACTGTAAATCAAGTGGACCTTGGTCTATCTCCCTCCAGAACAGAGAACCTGGGATGTCCCTGTGACTCTTTGGTGGGTTCATTTTTTTTTCATTATTAAAGTAATGTTGTTTGAATTTTTTGAATACAGCAAGGTGGCACAGGATAGAACATATTTAAAAATAATTTTAATGCAATTCAGTTTCTTTACTGTATTACAAAGTTAATAAAAATAAAAGATTTTCATGAGAATATTATTTTGTTTTATTGAGTTTTACATAATAAAACATTTCATTGTTCCTTCAATGCACTTCATATGATATCAGTAATTCCATAAATTTTTTCTTCTTTCAGGTGGCTTTAGGAAGACATGTTTTCCAAAACCTTCAAAATAGGCTGGTGCAGTCCTACCAACAGCAGCCCTTGGACCTTGATCATATTGAGTTCCTCTGCGTGAACGCATCAACTCTAGTCTGTTCTCTTTCTGCTCATATTAATGTTCCATCACTGGTAGGTTTATTTGATTTAGTTTTGGTTACCTTTAAAAATCGTTTCAATATATGCCATTCTTATGTATCTTATAATGTTAATTTTAAAGTGTAGTAATTATGCTATACAAATACACCTGTCATCCATTGCTTTGTTAAATCCAAGATGAAATTTTGTTCTGTGTTTCAATATAAAGATTGGGGATAAGAATAATGTTACTAAGATGGTAAAACTGAATTCTAGGACTTCATCCAACTAAATATTTTAATGCAACCATCTTTTAGGTAGTTGAAGCTCTTCACCACCTCATCTGCCTCATCCATTCCGATATGGATACAAGAAGGTCTGCCATTGTTGTTGACAGCTCAGCTGGTGAACGGGGGAGGGCAAAGCTCTATGTTTCCAAAGACCACCTCAAAGATCTAATAAAGATGGACCTCTCCGTTCCTTGTATCTCCAAGCTTTTGGGCATATCGCAGAAAACAGTCCGACGAAGAATGGAAGAGTGGGGCCTCTCAATAACGGCAACCTACAGCTCACTATCAGATGATGAACTTGACAACTTAATTGCAGCCATAAAACAGGAATCGAAAAATCTGGGTTAGTTATTCATGTGAAAATAATGCTTGTAATAAGATTCTATTTTATTTTTCTTGTTAGCAACATTTCATATTTACATGAATAACACTAGCTGAATGTCATGATTAGTTAGTAGTTTGATTTACTGTACTATAAGTGCCTTCCAATGTGCTGTTGTAATTCTTTCACTATGGAATGTCGTTTTAGGCTACAGAATGGTTAAAGGACGCCTCAGGGCACTGGGCCACAGGGTGCAGTGGAACAGAGTATGGGATTCCATGCGTCGTGTTGACAGTGCTGGAATCCTTGAAAGGATGGCAAATCTTGGATGTGTTGTTAGAAGGACATACAGTGTTCCTGGTCCTCTGTCACTGCTCCACATTGACACCAACCATAAGTTAATTAGGTAAGTTTAACATAACTCAATAGTCATAGGGCACATTTGGGCACATTACTATTTAACTCATTCATGCATATGCAAACACTGTATTTTACATTACGCCATTACTTTACCGCCAAGTTAGCAGTTATAAATAAATAAATATATATATATATTTATTCTCTAAATTCTAACAGATTAAGAGAAGTTCACCAGCCTTTGCATGCTTTTAGAAATGTGTGATCCACTTTCAAATTTGACAAGTCCTAACTTGTAATGTTTCATATTTGATTATTGGTGAAAATGCAATTAATTAATTATACTCAGTGTCTGAAGTCTTAGGGGCTGTGTCTTTGTCTCTTTACAGATATGGACTTGTGATGTTTGGTGGTGTTGATGGCTTCTCAAGGAAGGTTTGCATTCTTCACTAAAATAGCAGAAAATGTGATGCTAGTACTAGTACTTCCATAATGTCTCTTTATTTTCAGATCTTGTACTTGAAAGCAGCTAACAACAACAAGGCTTCTACAGCACTGACGTTCTTCCTTGAGGCTGTACAGAAGCATGGATTTCCATCGAGGTATAATGCAAAAACTTGCTGTTCACATTAGAGCATAGAGGCTTAAATCAGTCTCACTTCAATTTTGAATACACGTTCGTGCCTGACACACATGCTTACTGTCTGGAAATGATTGAATTTTCCTATCATTTGTATTCTATTTGCAGAGAAATACTACAATAATAATAATACGTTTTATAACACCTTAAGTTTACCTTACAATAGCAACAATACAATATATTGAAACATTGCAAATAAAATTTAGACATAAGTTAAAGAAGAAAAAAGCAAGCATGACAGTATAAAAGCTGAGCAAGTTAAAATGGACTAATACAGAATCAGGTGTATGCAATTCTGAATAGATGGGTTTTGAGACGTGACTTAAAAGTGGTGAAAGAGTTTATGGTCCGGAGATCTGGTGGAGGTACATCCAAAGTCTTGGGGCAGAACAACTAAAGGCTCTGAGTCCCATTGTAGTTAGGCGAGCATGTGGAACAGACAGAAGGGAAACTGAAGAAGAGCGAAGTGTATGAGGGGGCGAGTACAAATGTAGTACAAATGTAGAAGATCAGATAAATATGGACAAATATGTCAAATCAGTGTCAGCTGTTTCCCATGTGTTTTCATTTTCTCTAATCACACTTGTGTGTATGTAGTCTGTGTGTTTCTGTTCATTCTTTGTCATGTTGTCTGTTGTCGTTTGTGCCATGTTTCCATGCGTCTCTGCTTCTACGCTCCATGTTTCAGGTATCTTTGTATCCACGGCGAGTTTCATGTTTTGGTTTTTATGTTTATCTTTAGTCTGCCCAGTTTAGCTTCATCTCTGCCTTTTGTTTTGTATAGTTTTTACCAGGCTTAAGAAACGGCTTGCTTTCTGTTAACATTCAAGTTTTGTTCCACATTCCATTTTTTGTCTGCACTTGGGTCCACTATTCATACTTCACACAGTCAGCTGCTCCGCCAGACTGTGACAGAACAACCATTTCACTGACTTTGCAAGTTAACATTGCTAGTTGTGCATTGTACTTTTGGGGAAAATATTTACAAATATAGCTCTGCATAAGAGCTCAAAGAGACCTAAAATATTATACAGTTGAATGTAAAACATTCACATTTTTCTTTAAATGTTTAACTTTAAAATATTGCTAAAATGTGATACTCTGTCATTTCTATGCCCTTTGTTTTTCATATTTCTAGAGTGAGGGAGACCAAGGAGTTGAGAATGTTGACATTGCTCGATACATGTTTGAAGTTCGGGGCTGTGGTAGAGGAAGCTTTATGTCTGGCAAAAGCGTGCATAACCAAAGGTATTCTAATTTACAACAAAAACATATTTTTGATTGCCAGGTGTAGTATTCCCATAACATTTTGTTTGCACAGAATGCTTGGAAATTATTTCATTTTATGAGGATGAATGTCACTGTATAGTGATTTTTTTTTTTTTAAACGTTTTTTTGTTTTGTTTTAAAGGATAGAACGCCTGTGGCTGATGTTTGGAATGTTGTCACCAACATCTACTACGATCTTCTTCACGGACTTGAGGAAGACAGACTCTTGGATCCAACAAACTGTACTGACCTTTTTGTGCACAGTATGTGTTTTTGCCACGAATCCAAGCAGATTTGGAGACGTTTATTGAAGGCTGGAACAATCACTCTCTTAGGACAGAGCGGAACTACACCCCAAACCAACTATGTGAGATTACAAAGACTCAGAATCCAGTCAATCCTCCTGAAAGTATTGTGGTATGATTACACATCTCTAAATTCTTCAAATCGCTTTTTTGAAAAAAAAATATATAT
Organism: Oreochromis aureus; assembly: GCF_013358895.1. Lineage (NCBI taxonomy): Eukaryota > Metazoa > Chordata > Actinopteri > Cichliformes > Cichlidae > Oreochromis > Oreochromis aureus. The sequence continues at coordinate 27,788,298 of NC_052959.1, read as the reverse complement.
GTATATCATTGACAAAATTAATAAAGCATGTATTTTAAAGACTTCCTGAATTGATGGTGTCTAATTTCAGGCAGAGTATCCAGATGTGGACATTGCAGACTTGGACCAAACTGGTATTCACCTTCCAGAACTTGTGTCTCCACTTGACAGTGAGGATTTGGAAAGAGTGAGACACCTTTTCAATCCCATGGAACCCTCGATGTCCTATGGGGCTGACATTTACAGTTCCCTTGTCCAGTATGTGGAAGGCATTCTTGAGAACAGGCAGGATTTATAGCTTTATCTAGAGTGATGGTTGAAAATAAGATGCCCTAACAGATGTTTACATTATGTTGAATTATCAGTTTTGTATCCAAGGACAGTTACTAAAAGTCTGCATCAATATTTATTTTCAGTTTTTAATCTTAATGCATTTTGTGTTTGATGAGTTTACAGTTATATTTTCCTGATAATCTGTCAGTTAATGCAAAGGTAACATGATAAATGCTTTCTGTTCTCATGTAAGTCCTTTGTTTAATAATAGCTTCAATAAAATTTTGTTTAGGTGCCATCATGCCTATTCTTGCTGATTTCTATTTTTATTTAATTGTAAAGGCAATATTCAATTAATCTACTTTATTTACAGTCTGACAAGAATTCTTTTCTTAACTTTGATGGAGTGGCAACCATTCTAGAATGTAACTTGTATTTAAGTCCAATAACTGCTGCTCCAAATCCATGTCCTTGACAACTTCTAGATTTTAATTTGGGGTGTTCAAGCACATTTCCTTTGATTTACAAAATGATTTCAAAGAACCTCAAAAATAATCCGGAAAATTATCATCCAATTTTCATAGCTCAAAACTTGACTTTATTGATAACACCTTGAAAGTGACAAAAACTCTCATGACTGTAGAACTGTAATGTTTTGATGTGTGTTAGCTGTCCTGCATGTGGTAATTAAATAGCTTGACCACAGCTGACAGTGTGGCAGATTTTTATTAACATTATATTCAACAGCATTGGACTGTGTGTAACATTTAATACAGCTTTAGTATTAATCTACTTTTTTTCACTTCTTGTAATCCATGAAACTGCTTCAAACAAAGAGATGATGTGAATCGGATGCATGACAATGACTTTAAGTTAACAAAACAACCCTAAATAACACAGTCATTAATTCCTTAACTTCAAATATAAATATTAATGGTGGGAACTGTAACTTTAATTTTTATATTTAAACTCGCATGACAATATTCCCCCAAAATCAATAAGCCTAGGTAACAGTGAAACTTTTGGCTATGTAAAACATTTTTCAAGCATGGTAAAGTTTATTCGACATCCAGTGTCTACAAATTGCTTTTAAATAAGGCCGAAACCTGTGGCACAAGTTGCAATGCAATCATCAACATGTTTGGAAAAGACATTGTACTCGTGGAAGTGCCCAGGCACATGCAACGTTCCAAAACATGTAGAGGATATGAGGTAGTCTGCTTTGACCACTTCAACCTTCATGGTACCAGTCGGAATTTCCCATCCGACCCAAAACCTCATCAGCTGGCTGAGCTGGAATGGAGTGGCTGTAAAGATAATCAATGCATTAGAAATCAAATTAGATTCAAATTTTGAATCACAATGCAATTACACTTGCCTGTTTCAATGTAGGTCTTCAGAAATCCCACTGTTTGCATTTGGATGCTTAGTGGGTAAGGTGGATCATCATCGTCTTCATCATCGCCCTCATCTCCTGGCCAAACAATGTGGCTAAGAACAGCCTAAAACGAGATTTCAGAGACACACTTAGGAATGCAACTGCCTTACAAAACAGTTTTTTTACATGTTACATTTGTGAAGGGACTTTTTTCCGACACTTGGCATTTATATATGGTGTATTCTATGGGTGCTCATGATGGCACTGGATTATCTGGCAGCCTTTAAAAAGAATTTCCCTCAGGATGAATAAAGTATTATCAATCAATCATTTTGTCTCACTTAAAGTATAATGGTAGAAGGACTGATTCTTACTTTTCTACTCTCCCAGACCCTTCAAAGTTTTTTCTACAACAATTATCATTCTCACAATCACATTCTTATTTTCAGTACTTCCTACCAAAAATTCATACAGAGCAGGGAGCCAGGGATCTTAACAAACTGCTGATCAGTAGATGACCTGCTCTACCTCCTGAGCTACAGCCTCCCCTAAAAGCAGCATTAACTGTCATGCCAACTAGCCTTGTCACTGTAGTTGGCATCTTAGAAATGCATTGAAATACCTGTGCAGTAAGAATGCTGTCTTCATGCTGGGGAAAGACCACTGAGGCTGTGTCAGGTCTTTGTTGAAGCATAGTCAACAATCCAGTGTCCTTCAGACCTTTTCTGATGTGTTTTGTCTGCCTTTTAGTTCGGCCTATCACCTAAAACAATAATTAAAAATAACCACATGATATTTGCTTAGGTGACGACAATCTAAAACAATTTTAAAGGGCAATCTTACTGCATGATGGAGAAGCTGTTGGAACAGCCATCTGCGGTTTTCTGCACTGACGGGTGGCAAGTCCCAGGAAATGGCCAAATTGTTAATGTCATCCTTCTGCTGCTCAGTGAGGTGTTTATTACCATCAAGCTTATAGAGGAGAAAAATTCCATTTTAGTATGTTACAAATATATTGCCTAAAAATCTGCATTTTCTTGAGGGGGGTATTTACAGTTATATAAAAATGAGTTAATTTAAATTATGATTTCACTAAGGCTTGAAGTAAATTAGTATTCACCATGCAAATTGTAGAACGAATATCTAGATCTGGCACATCATCGAGCTGGACAGTGACAGTGTCTCTATCAGCATGGACCAACATGTGAATAATAGCCTTGCTGAGGCCATGCAATCGTGGCCCATCGCTCAAAAATGAATGCCCAATCATTCTGCCTGCTACCACAAATAAGTCACTGTCTGCCAAAATCTGAGAAGTAGAAGGCACTAGATGGTTCTCTTGTCCCTCAAAGAGAAGGGTCATGTTGGCTGCACCTGGAGAAGAACAGTACAAGCAAAATAAAAAAGCTATAGCTTTATCTATTGACGTAAGTACTTGATTAATGAAGTTGTCAAACATAATAATAATAATAATAATAATACATTTTATTTGAGGGCGCCTTTCAGAAACCCAAGGTCACCTTACAAAAATACAATTAATAAATGGAACAGTAGTCATAAAATACATAAAATAAGTTAAAATGACAAAACAGCGTGACAACAGATAAAATCAGCATTAAAGTGAATAAGCCAGTTTAAACAGATGTGTTTTGAGCTGTGACTTAAATACGGAGAGGAGTCAATATTTCTTAGTGCAGGAGGAAGAGAGTTCCAGAGCCGGGGAGCAGAGCGACTGAAAGCTCTGTTCCCCATAGTAATAAGGTGTGAGGACGGAACAGTAAGTTGAATAGCAGATGATGATCTGAGAGAGCGGGAAACAGTGGTGATATGGAGCAGGTCACACAAATATGAAGGAGCAGATTTATGGATACACTTGTATGTAAGAAGTAAGATTTTAAAATTTATCCTGGCTTCTATGGGCAACCAGTGAAGCTGCTGAAGAACTGGGGTAATATGAGCACTTAACGGAGTACGGGTTATGACCCGAGCTGCAGAATTTTGAAGAAGTTGGAGTTTATGGAGGGACCGTTTAGGGAGACCAAATAGGAGGGAATTACAGTAATCAATACGGGATGTAATAAGACTATGGACAAGGATGGCAGCAGCATGGGGGTAAGGAAGGGACGGAGTCGGTTAATATTACGTAAATGGAAGTAAGCAGACCGGGTTATGTAATTAATGTGAGACTGGAATGAAAGAGTATTATCAAGTATGACACCCAGACTCTTAACCTGAGGGAGGGAAGGGTGGGAGAGTTTTCAATGTTAATGGAGAAACTGTGGGATTTGGTTAAGATAGATGGTGTACCAACAAGTAAAACTTCAGTTTTATTACTGTTAAGTTTGAGGAAATTGGAGGAGAACCAGGATCTAATCTCAATAAGACAGTCTGAAAGGGAGGTAGGTGGGAGGGATGAATTGGGTTTAGAAGAAAGGTAGAGCTGGGTGTCATCAGCATAACAGTGAAAATTTATATTATATTTTCGGAATATATAACCAAGAGGGAGCATATAGATAATGAATAGAAGAGGCCCTAATACTGAACCCTGGGGCACACCAGCAGAAACAGGAAAGAGAGTAGAAGAATGGGATTTAAATTGGATAAACTGAGTGCGGTCTGAGAGATAGGAGGTAAACCAGGCAAGGGGGTGTGACTAATACCAATGGAAGCTAACCGGTTCAGGAGAATATTGTGAGAAATGGTATCAAACGCCGCACTAAGATCAAGAAGGATGAGAATGGATAGGAGACCAGAATCAGCTGCCATCAGAAGGTCATTGGTAATTTTAACAGAGCAGTTTCTGTGCTATGATTGGGGCGGAAACCAGATTGAAATTGCTCATAGAGATTATGGTCATTGAGATGTGAATGAAGCTGGGCGGCGACAACTTTCTCAAGGATCTTTGAAATGAAGGGGAGATTTGATATAGGGCGAAGATTATCATGGGGACACTCCAATAGGGCATAAAGTTTTGGACTCTCCATCAATTGCTCTAAAGAAACGAAGAAGCTTCTCAGATGATGCAAATACTTCAATGGTATCTTTTTTTTTTTTTTTTTTAATTTTGGAGTAAAATTTTCGATGGATTATTTTAAAACTCATCTCACATTAATTAAGAAAAGGATATAGAAACATACCGCTATGGATGTTAAAGCCATGTTGCAACTTTAGCATTGCCATGCTGAAAAATGTCTCTGGACCCCAGTGCCAACAGCTGTGTCACCTATTTTAAAATTGGGAAAAAGAAAAAAACAACAACAACACAAGTAAAGTTACAAACTGCTTTACAGCACCCTTTAATGGAAAATCCTCATTTACCAAGTTGGAATGTTAAACAGCCTTTAAAGAAACTAACTGAATGTATGCTTCACCATAAGCATTACCTTGTAAAGAACAACGAAAAGGTCCTGCCCAATCAATCTGTGGTCTTTTGTAGAAAGCAATGATCTCTCGGCTCTGGGATGTTTGATCTTGTCGAATGTCAATGATAGCTGTGATTGTGGGGTTCTCCTCCTTTTCCTTTAAGAGATGCCTCTTAAACAAAACTGCAGCATCTTGGGGATCACTGGCCTTTTTCCACTGTTCTACTAAAAGATAAAGTACATTGTATGCAAAAATAACATTTTGTACTGTAAACCCAGTAAGTCGAAAAATTAAGGCCCAGCACACTTTCTGGTAAGCACGTCAATTTGGAATTTTAAATATACTCTGACATTTGGTATGAAAAGTACCTTCCTTATTGTTGGCTGGGATGTCAGTGTTCATCTCAGCAGCAAAATTGAGAAGTGTGTCTCTGAATTCATGTGCTGTGTGATGCAGGTCATCCACTTCACTTTACCCAAAGTGGTGCAAAAGAAAAAAAAAGATCAGTGTTTAAACATATATACACTGATCCATCTATCTATCTATCTATCTATCTATCTAGATAGATAGATGCAGGAATACTGTCAATAAAAGACAAGGTGACCTAAACAATGCACTCTAAAGAAGCAAAAGTATATTGTCAAAATGCCAGGATGAACACTGATAAAAGCTCATCCATGTGGTCAACATGATCATAGAAGATGAACAGGTTAGGTAAGGATGAGCCCCTGCTATGACATGATGCAAAGGCAGAAGCAAGAGCAACTATAAATGTGCTACACATAGCATTTGTTTAGTGTTGTCCAACTAAAATGAACTTACCGATCACCACATGTACTGGAATGCAAGACCAAGTCATCTGGAGGATAACGATTTCCACAAACAGGACAAGAAGGCTGAAGAGGATATTGCAATTAAAAAGTGTATTTATTTTAGTCCTCATAAAGATGAACAGTCCAAATCTAGCACAGAATGCCACAGGTAATTAGCAAATAATGAAATAGTTGAACAAAGATCTGCTTGGAATTTTGTATTGTCCATACTACAATGTTAAATATATCTGGGAACTCACCTCCAATTGGACTTCATTCTGATGTGCCTGGTCAGTCATGCTTTCACACGCAGCTTCCTGGTAAAGGAATATAATGTTACATTACACATTTATGGTAGGTACATGCTGCTCACGATTTGTCATTTAGAGCAAACTAGGGGATCAACGCCCTCATGGGGACACTCAATAGGGCATAAAGTTTTGGACTCTCCATCAATTGCTCTAAAGAAACGAAGAAGCTTCTCAGATGAGAGGTGGCACATCTTCAAGGAAACTTATAGAAGTCCAGATGTTTTCTTTCCAAACTCTTTAGACTACAATGACTGGGATGACTGAGAAACTTCACAGACATTTAGAGCAAAACTTACGACTGATTTCAGCACATACATTGACTCTGGAAATTCACCCAAAGTAGTCTTGGGTAAAGCATAATATTCTGTCCTTCCATTTTGAAAGTAGTAAAAAGGAATACAACTTAAAAAGTTTTAGTTTTTAGCAAAGGTGGTAGCAATGTTTGTTTTACTGTTGAATTTGGCTTACTTGTACACAGTTTTCACGTGACAAACAAGTAGCTGAAGAGGCATAGTCACACCACAGGTCTTGCACTGAGACTTGCATTTTGCTGAATTCTGCAGCATCATGTGGAAGAGGTGTAGTATCAATTTTTTCTTGGAGAGGGACAATATAAAGTGTATTTTTTCCATTGTTGGTGGCCATCTTGAGCGTCTTGGCTGTGTAGCCTTGTGTTCCCTGAGATACTAGAGAGAGATTTCTCTGTCCGCTACCACCTAGAATATGGAACAAAAACCAAGTAAAATGCATTCATAATACAGCAATGTTCTAAAAGTTGAGATCATAAAGTACAAATAAATCCATAACATTATGGAACACTACTGTTGTATAGCAATGTCTTTAAAAACTACCTTGTATCAACCTATACTTTTCATTTTTAAACAATGCTTAAAATGTTAAATGAATCACTAGACTAAAACAATATTTCATTCATAACTATATTCAGAATATTCAAGTTTTTTATTAAGTGGTGCTGTACTGTTGATGTTATACCTGTAAACAATGGAAGTGTATTGATGTGCATCCAGGGTTCGTACGCCTTTTTCAGGGTCAAATTCAAGCTTTTCCAGCACACCCCCCCCCCCCGCCCGCCAAAAAAAAAAAAAGAAAGAAAGAAAAAAGAATGCATGTTTCAATTCGCATCACCTCAGTAAGACCATGTGAAAAGACACCTTTGCTCCCCTTTTGTTAAGACATAGAAAAATACCCCACATAAAAATACTGCAAAAGGAAACGCACGCTTTATATACATAGTGTATAAACTCAAAATGCACATTTCACTTAAAAATTAAGATGTGAAAATGTGAACAAATCAACTTGTTAGATATTTTTCTCCTGTTGAAAAAAACAACAACAAAAAAACAAAACAGAAATAAGTCTTCTCATCAGATATTGATGCTTCTTTCCTGTGTGACAAAAAATAGATGTTTGTTTGTTTGTTTGTTTTTTAAGTTAATTCCCAATAAAACTGTTTTATTGCTAACTACATTGCTGTCTGTATTATTGCTGAAGTCCTAAATGATCACCTTTAAAGTGTTTGTGCTAATAACATCATGTCAGACAGACAATGGAGAACAGCACTGACTGAGAGGCTTTGAACAGATCACATAGTTCAATTCAACATATAAGACTTTAAGAATGCACAAGCATCTACTTAAAATCTAATTTATCATCCGTGATATTATTATGTACAATTCCAATGTATTTTGTTCATCTCCCTTAAATAAACAGGCAGCCTTAAAGTATGAAATATTCATATACAAATACACATAAATGTGTGTACTGTCTGAGTGGCTGATAGTGTCCCACAGGCCTCAGTGTGAACTTGAAGACATTTATAATGTTTAAGGAGTTTAATGTGGTGGTGCTGACGATAAACACATTTTGAATGAAAGCCGGGAACTTGGGTAGCACAGAAACAAGTGGCTATTCTTTGTGACCATATGGATTGGTCCCTCATATTACCATTGTTTCACCCAAAGGCACCAAGTTAATACTTAAAAAGCTGCAGCAATACACACAAATATAAACAGTACTTGGTGACAACTTTGCTTTTAGCCTTTAACCCTCTGGTGTCCAGGGTATAATTGGTCGTTTTTGACTACTTTTGATTTGGCCTCTATATTTCACCTTTACCTTTACCTTTCACCTTTATTTCAGCACAATTTATCTAAATTCAGACATAATTTAAAATACTGAGTAAAAAGTGATATTTTGACTGTAAAACCACAAGCATGTTTAAGGAATCATTTTCATAACTTGAAATGCAAATTGTACATTTTTTTAAAAAATATGCACAAGTTTTGCAAACAACAAAGTTGCATGGTACTATTTACCTAAAAAAAATGCAGCCAAGGCTCAGACGTTTTTTATATAACCATTTAAAACTATTTACAGAACAATCAGGTGCTCTCGTCAAATAAGAAGGCACACAAATTATTTATGCAACTCCAAAAATAGTTTGTGTCCACTATAACACAGATGAGAACAGCACAGGGATAAACCTGCAGGTTTGACGGCAGGTGTGTCACTCAGCGTTTACACTGCAATCTGCCTTTGGTGGCTTTTTTGCAGCAACTGTGACATTCACTAGTAGAACTGACACACAAAACAAAAACTACACACTAACTACACAAGACAACACACTAACTTGAGACTCCAAACACGGCAAACGTCACAAATCTCTCACGTATCAAAACTCTCTCTCTGTCTTTTCGCTCACTCGCTCTCTCTCTCTTTCGCCGGTCACTCCTAAAACTTCCCCTCTTCCCAAACGACCAAATTGCACATGTTGCCATATCATTTTTGATTGGTCGACATGGTACATTTTTCCACCAATAGGAAAGGAGTGTTTTTTTTTTTTTTCACTCACAAGCAAAGCGTCTTTGCTAGCGCTCTCCATAGAAAACGCCGTTTTCGCGTTTCTTCCCGGAGTAAACGCCACTGTTTTATTAAAACAAAAACACCGGTTTTACGTGGCCTATCAACACAGTTTAAACACTGGTATATAGCTTGAAGTCCGCACGTTTGACCCAAGTTTAAATGGAGACTCTGGGTCTAACCCCAGAGGGTTAATCAGAAAGCCTTAAGTTGGCTAGTTATGTATCGGGCTAATGTTTAAAGCTTTCACTTGAGTAAATTAACTCATATCACTGCTAAGTAATGTTAGCTAAGTTCACAGCATATTCCATAATAGCGCTGCCATACTGCATCACATTCAGTGCATTTCAATCATTTCTCCAGCGAGTTTGATAGCTTGCAAAATAATAATCATAATTTAAAAAAATTGCATGCGTAATGTACACGTACTGGAAAATTATTTACTAGCACTCACCTATCATGCGACTGGAGAGCGCAAACTCCGCCACTGTCGTTTTCCATCATACACTCATTAAACAGCAACCTACAGGTATGTTAGCGCACTCATCCTCGACTGGCCGAGGGAGGGGCGGGGACACACGTTGAAACAGACGCAAGGAAGCCCAGGCAGGGAAATTTTGCTTTTACATTTTGCGACTCATTTTTATTTCTCTATCTGATAAGAAAACTATTTAATCAGATAGTTATTTGTGGTGAATGAAATACAGTTACATTTTCAAGCACTTTCAAGCACCACATCTGAAATCCAAGCACTTTCCCAACCTTGAAAAGACAACATTAAAATTCAAGCATTTTCAAGGATTTCAAGCACCCGTACGAACCCTGTGCATCTTATGCCTTTATTGCTTTTCAATCACAATGCGCCAAAAAAAGTGAGTTAATCTAAAAAAACAAGACCATGCCAACAAATCTGAAAACTAAATAATAAAAGCCATATCAGTGTTCCATAAGTTATTCTCGGAAGAAGTGTTAGCAATGTTTTAATTAGACAGAAAAGCTTCTTCTAAAACTTATCCGGATGCTTTTGGCTCTAAGTAAATGTCTTCTATTAACTCAGATACAAAGTCGGGAGTTAAAATGACTTACCTCCTGCTTTATACAAGAGCCATCCACCAGTTAGGGCCTTCATCTTGGATACTCTTCATGCAGAGCTACAGTAATCTAAATTAGGGTTAAAAGAAATCAAACATTTCCTCATGATTAGTTTGTCAAGTCAAATTGTAACATTTTTCAATTTTAATTTTGAAGTTTAAATTTAGATTTTTTTTGACAAGATAAAGGCATCTAAAATTGAGAAAAGTACTTCTTCATGATCAGCATTGTCAGCTATGCTGAGAGTTCGCCTTCAAGTCCAGCTTGAAGAAGCCGTATTTCATTCTTTGGGGTTTTTGTCGTGGAATCAGGCAAAGACAGAATTGCAACTGAATGTTGCGAACTGCATGTATGACATTACTAGGAGCTGGGAAAGGCCTCTTTCCTTTGGATTGCCTTCTTTGAAACATTGCTGGAAATGACCTGTAAATAAGATTATACATTTGAGGCATTAAACACTTTGCCAATTTCTTCCAAATTAAAGCAAGACTACTCATCTGATTGGAAAAGTACTGCATTACTGTTAAGGTGAAATGTCATAATGATGTTTAAGGAGGATCCAAGTGCATAGGTAATTTGCAGAACAGGTTGTTTAAATAAAAAGATGACTTACATAAAAAGAGAGTAAGAGTAAAAGCTGAACACACAATAGAGACAAATCATGGATGCAGCATTTTACTTTTGTGCATGCCAGGTTAAAGCCTATGAATTATATTTTTAAACAAAAACCAAAGAGTAACTCAAAACCAAAGGGTTGCTTGAATCCAGTATTCATTATATCCTTGTCAGTACAAATGTTGTGTCTTCTCCAGAATACAGGGAAAAGAATATTAAAAATATGAACAACTGAAATACAAACCTAATTATCTGGGCTTCTACTTTACTGAATATCTTAGATTATTGTTCCATAACACTCCCCCAATGAATGGAGTAGCATTACTGGCAAATTTCTTTTTCTTTTACCTTTGCATTTCTATTTGGGTGCTCACTCTTGGGGTTTGCTGAGGCACTGTCGCTGTAACAGATGTGGTTGCAGTTCCACTCCTAATATCAGACTGGGAAGTTGACAGAATTCCCACAAGATTCAGTATAGCCTTCTCTATTGCAGTCTTTGGCTCCTGTTGAAAATATATTTATATGTTATTGAACATCTGCATCTTCATTTAAACAATACCATATGGTTTCCCGATATATCCCTATTCCCTATTTCCTTATTAACCTGATATTAAAATAGTTAACAGTATAACTAATAGTCATGAGTGAGAGTTTAAAAGAACACTAAGGAAGCTTGTTAAGCCATAGTTACAGTAGTAGAAGAAAATTGAAATCAAATACTTTATACACGCACATATATTTGTGCTGTCAGCGGTAATCTCCTTAAAATGACGTTAACCGATTTTACGTTAGCAAGTTAGTGCAGCGTAACACGTTAGCACGGTTTGCTCGTTAACGCGTTAGCAGCTACTGAAAGTGAAGCTAGGTGCCCTAACTTCCAGTAGCTGTTGAAAGTTGTTGTATACTGTAATTACTGTAGTATTACTCTAACCAGTAATACTGGTTAGACCAGTGCTAAGGTCAAGTCAGAGCATTTCAGTTCCAAATATTACCAAAACGACATCTCATCGGGATTAAACTTAAATCCAAACACATAATTCTCCACGATGCTGATGTTTAAGCAGACAGACCGTGCCACACAGGAGACTATTTGAACACATGCAACACTAGGGCTAATGTTGAGAGCCCTTTTTAAGCTAGCTTTTGGCACCGTGAAAATTACAGTGTAGTAACCGAACATGATATTCAAAATATATGTCTGGACAATTAGCTTGTTCCAGTAAACCATAAATTAAAGCTTACCTGCGCTGCAGAAGCGCCACCGCTGTCCTCCATCTTCAAACTGTGTTACCCTTCCAGGACCTGAAGGTCCGTAAAGCATCCCCGACAGCCAAGCCCATCTGTTCTCTGATTGGATTGTTTAATTTGTGATTGACATGACATTGACCAATCAGCTTAAAGGAAGAAAAATAGGGTCAAAATTCGTACTTGTAACTTGCAGGGTTTTTTTTGGCTAAGTCCACACACAAATCTTTTTTTACACACGCACAAATCTGTTTTACACACGCACAAATCTTTTTACAGATACAAATCTTTTTACGCACACACAAATCTTTTTTACACATACAAATCTTTTTACGCACACACAAATTTCTTTTACACATACAAATCTTTTTACGCACACACAAATCTTTTTACAGATACAAATCTTTTTACGCACACACAAATCTTTTTTACATACAAATCTTTTTACGCACACACAAATTTCTTTTACACATACAAATCTTTTTTACAAGTACAAAACCGATTTACAAGTACAAAATATTTATGACCACATTAATACCCTTCATAGAAAAACACATTTTAAGAAGCACACCAATTTCCCTGATGTTACAGATCTGGACTGAGGCAGGATCTCAAGTATTCTACTCCTACAGCCTGACAATGGGGACTCTGAACGTTCTGGGCAATGATTACAACAATAACTGTTATAAGTAGGTGCAAATCACATTAATTTTCACCTGTATTGGATTTAAAAATAGATTTAACTATTATATATCCAATTATATGAAAAAAATACAGACTTTATGATTGCTTTACTTTGTCCCCCAGAGACTGCTTTTGGCTGTGTCTGCTGAACAGTGGAACCAGTTTTGTTGCTGGGTTTGTTGTCTTCTCTGTACTGGGATTCATGGCAGAGAAACAGGGTGTAACTGTGGATGCTGTGGCTGAGTCAGGTATAACTTCTTGTATATAAAAAGATTCACAGTGAAGTACAAGGTTTTAGGCTCATTCAGCTCTGTTGATGTATTTTGAAGCAAAAGAGTAGTGAAAGCAAGTATTAATTTGAACAAGGTTTTGTATTAATGTTTTATGGTGAGTATAGACTTCGTTCTTGTTTAACTGTGATTCACAGGTCCAGGTCTGGCCTTCATTGCTTACCCTCAGGCTACAGCGATGATGCCTTTGCCACAGTTTTGGACCGTCTGCTTTTTCCTGATGCTCATTCTGCTCAGTGTCGACACACATGTAGGAATGTTGTACTGACTGTTTATTAACTATCAACTGTTCAGTTGAATATAAACTTGAAAACAGTCACTCATAATCCTGTCTCTAGTTTGTGACAGTAGAGAGTGTCATCACCTCCATCAGTGACTTGTTTCCGACGTTGTTTCGTGCTCCGGTGAGGCATGAGATCTTTGTCCTTATCTTCTGTTCAGCCTTCTTTCTCGTTCATCTGACCATTCTCACCGAGGTAAAAACAAATAAATAAATGCTTAAAATGCTGGTTGTTTTTCTAAACTTTGTTAATTATTAAAACTCTCATTCTCCACCAGGGAGGAATATACATATTCCAGTTTACTGATTACTACGGTTGCACCAGAGCTTGTCAGGATTGTATGGCTGTTTGTCAGTGTGTTGCTATAGCCTGGATTTTTGGTGAGTATTTGTCTATGTATAGAAAACATTACTCTAATGAGCAGATGGTCAAACACTAAGTGAAGTTCCTCTCACTCTGCTTTGTTTACTAAAAGTAACAAAGTAGCCAAGAAACCCAAATGCAGCACATAATTTAATTTGATTTTCAGACAAAATGTGCAAAAGCCACACTGATTCTTGCCCAGTGTCATTCTTATTGTTGAATCATGAACACTGAGCTTAACTGAGGCATGTGAGGCCTGCAGATGTTGTTCTTGGCTCTTTTGTGACCTCCTGGATGAGTCATCATTGTGTTTTGGGGGTAATTTTGGTAGGCCGCCACTCCTGGGAAGGTTCACCACTGTTTCAAGTTTTTGCAACTTCTGAAATTGGCTTTCTCTGTGGTTTGCTGAAATACCAGAGCTTTAGAAATATCTTTTAACCCTTTTGCTGACTGAAGGCACTTGGCAACAGTGGGAAGGGAACACTGGGATTGACCCAGAGCAGCTTCTAGCTGTGTGTAAAACATCAGTCTTTTACTATTTTGGTATAACAATGTTGGTTTTGAGCTACATGCCTACGTCTTGCCAGATCTAGTGGTCTGATTGTTTAGAAACTTCCACTGCAAAACAAGAAAACCAACTAGGAACTGTAATCTTGGAAAGGGCTAGGAACACAGAAGGAAAAAACACAGCATTGTGTGGGTATGACACGACACAGAACAAGGAAAACACAGGGCTTAAATACACTCTGGAGTAATCAGGGAAGGGGAAACTGGAGGGAAACACAGCTGGGATTAATTATATATAAAGAGACCAAGGAAGCAAAACTAGATACACTGACATGAGACAAGGGACCGTCAAAGTAAAACAGGAAGTATAACACAGAGATGTGGACTTGACACTGAGACAGAGAGACATGACTGACCGGGGAGACAGAGGGAACATGAAGACAAGACGAGGAACACGAGAAAGGCAAAATGACAAAAACCAAAATCCTAGGACCAAAATTATAACACAAGCAGAACCAAAATATAGGGTGCCGTTTGTAAAGTGAAACATGCTTAAATTAACGGCGACGTTTTTCCACATTTAGCTCAAAACCTTACAAAAACATGTTTTTTTCAAGTCACTTTTTACAACATTTAGTAAAATATTTGTAACTTTTTATATTTAAAACACAATTTTAAATGTTAAATCTAAATGTTAAATGTTAAATCTGAATATTATATTTAAATCTAAATGTTAAATCTAAATATTATATTTAAATCTAAATGTTAAATCTAAATGTTACAAGAAACTAAATATTTAGCTAACATGCAAATTTATTGTATTTATTGATACAGATTTAGATTTAAATATATATTTAGATTTAACATTTTACATTTAATAATAATAATAATAATAATAATGCATTGGATTTATATAGCGCTTTTCAAGGCACCCAAAGCGCTTTACAATGACATTATTCATTCACGCTCACATTCACACACTTTAGATTTAAATATAATATTTAGATTTAATATTTAACATTTAGATTTAACATTTAAAATTGTGTTTTAAATATAAAAAGTTACAAATATTTAATAAATGTGGGAGGTGTTGCGGGAGTATGGGGTGTCTGGCCCATTGCTACTGGCCATTCGATCCCCATACAACCGTTGCAAGAGTTTAGTTCGCATTGCCGGCAATAAGTCGGACTCGTTCCCGGTGGGTGATGGGCTCCGCCAGGGCTGCCCTTTGTCACCCGATCTGTTCATAATTTTTATGGACAGGATTTCTAGGCGCAGCCAAGTGGCGGAGGGCTTTCGCTTCGGTGGCCTCAGAATCTCATCTCTGCTTTTTGCGGATGATGTGGTTCGGTTGGCTTCATCAGGTGAAGGCCTCCAGCTCGCACTGGAACGGTTCGCAGCTGAGTGTGAAGCAGCGGGAATGAGGATCAGCACCTCCAAATCTGAGGCCATGGTTCTCAGCCAGAAAAGGGTGGAGTGCCCACTCCGGGTCGGGGATGAGTTCCTGCCCCAAGTGGAAGAGTTCAAGTATCTCGGGGTCTTGTTCGCGAGTGATGGGAGAAGGGAGCCGGAGATCGACAGACGGATTGGTGCTGCAGCTGCAGTGATGCGGACGCTGCACCGGTCCGTCGTGGTGAAGAGGGAGCTGAGTGTACTTTTTGCAGTAGGACTCAACAGGGCAGACATCATACACTATGTCTTCTCTTGACTCAGATGGGACTTGATATGCATTAACTCCATCGCTGTTCTTGACTGTAATTTTAAGAGCCCAACCACTTTCCATCAGTCTTGAAGCAGAGTCTGAAACTTGAGACAAGGTGTCAGCAAACCTGTTTTTCATGCGGCCCACATCTTGCAGGGTTTTTATGACTGAGAAGTAGTCGTCGTCCTTCCATAGGAGCACTTCAGTTAGGTCATCCAGACGCCTATTCTTGTAGCCAGATAAAAACTGGTATTTCAGGCGGTGGAAAAATCTGAAAAAAAGTTATTTGAAATGATTAGTAACTGTAATTGAAGGAATTTAAAGTTTAAATCAAGAGTGTATTATTTAAAAAAAAAAAAAAATTGGAATACCTATTGCACACGTCTTTTATAAAGGAATGCTCTGTGCCGGTTTAGCTGGTTTAGGCAAATCCACCTACTCTGTTTTTTGTTGTGATAACATAAAAAACACTGCTAAAATTTAAAGGATTCGCCTAAAAGCTATTCTGGCAATGACATGAAGAACCTACTTAGTTTAGCCTCTTGGATTAATGCATAATATCTTTTTTTCAGCAATAAAATTGAATGAGGTCAAAATAATAAATCATACCTTTCAATCACATTGTTTGTTTCAGAACGAGCGTGACTGAAGTGACAGCCGTAGTCACACCACATGTGGCCAATGCCTTCCCAGTGCTTCTGAAAATACTGGCATACCAAAGGGTATTGCTTAAATGTCTGGCAAAACTCTGCTGATGTGGCTTTAAAGTCTTCCTCCTAAGAGAATTGGATGCAACAGAATATATTTCAATCCATTTAACAGACCTATTGAAATCTTTAATATTATGTATTGAAGCCCTTTTCCTTCTATTGAATAACATTAAGAATTTTAAGTTATTAATAATATGTTGTGTTTTTGTATTAAGAAGCAATTATTTCTTCCCTTACAATGGCTAAGAAGGAACACTAAACCTATAAGCATATTTGGTTTCAGCATCTGTCTGTGAAAGAATCCCACTCACAAGTTCTACTGCACTGTGGGTGACACAGTGATGGCCTGCACAGCTTAAGTACTTAAGTACAAATTACACTTACAGATGTGCAAGCTTTCAGCTTACAAAAGAAAGAAATGACTTCATTTCTCTTTTGGGTGTTAGAAAGCCCATCGACCCCAGACTCAGATTTTGAAAGCCATCGATTAACAGCCTGTTAATGTAAGAGAAAAAAAGTTAATCTGGAGAGACAGAGGAACAGCTGTACAAAAAGCATAAAAGAAAGCTGACGTCCAAAAATAACTTTGTCACTCACTGGACAAGAGGACCTGTGCATTACAGAAATCAACCAGGCAAACATATTTTTAAATGTCAAAAAGAGCTTTGGGAAGCAGCCACCAGAAGATGAGTGCACAGTGGTCTTAAATGGATGGACATAGTCACTCAACATTTTATCCCTTTATATTCATTAACCTGAGTAGGTGAATATCACACTGAGGCAAATCATAACAACAGGACGCTGTTGTAAAAATGTGTTTCAGGTGCATCTTAGACAACGTGAAAAGAAAACAATGTGGTTTACCTGCAAGACATGGTACCAGCATAGAAGGATAGCTGACTCTGGAAAAACCTTCTGCAAAGCATTTATTTCGCATAAAGTCTTTGTCAACCATAAATGCTCTACGGAAAAAAAAAAAGAAAACACTAAATGAGATTAAACAGTATGAAAATGTTTTTGCTATCTCAAAGCACCACTTCAATGCCAAATTAAACATTTCAACTCACAAGTAGATATATAAAATACTGCATACAGCCTATAGGAATAACTTTAACAACTGGAAAGGAATGTTTCTTGCAGCCCATGCTGCAGCTATAGCATTAGATTCTGGCATGTTATAACTTTTTGAAAAGGAATTATTTCAAAATTAATAGCTGTCAATGTATTATTTACCTCGGGAAGTTGGTAAATGCTCACAAACTATTCCAAGAACAGTTTCCAGGGTTTTCTGACTTTCGTTGCTGACAATAGCATAGGCCACAGGGACTCCACGCCCATGATCATCTCTTACAACAAGTGTGAATAAGGGAAATGAATACTGGTTAACACAATGCGTGGTGTCAACAAATACTAACTGTTTTGCATAGTTCTCCATGTTTGATTTCATTACAGGTGTCTGCAAAACAATCATTAGTTCTTGGTCAGATGTGTATGGTTGATAGAAGAGAACATGTTCTTGATGTCCCAGGGACATCAAGAACATGAGGGAACAGAACCAGGGACATTGTGTAATGTTGTCCCAGGGGACAACATTACACAATGTCCCTGGGACAACATTCACACGATGTCCCAGGGACAACTTTACACGATGTCCCTGGGACAACATTCACACGGTGTCCCAGGACAAATTTGTAAATTTCGGGATTACTGTTAATCTCCATAGAATCAAGAACTCATGTCCAGTTTCACAGCTATGGACCAGTTAATTATGTTTCCAGGTGATATTTTGATTCATAGATTCAGCACACAACCATTAGTCTAGGCCTTTAAGTTCAAATTCTCTTCACTTATGTTTGTAAAATGATCAGGGAAACTACTGCAATTTTGCCTGACATTGTTATGACAGCTATATTCACCTGTACATTTATATCATAATATATTGACGGGAGAGCTATATTCACCTGTACTTTCATAATAAATCATAATACATTGACACGCACTCTGGAGAACACTGGTTCGCAAGTAGCCTATCACTAGCAAACACACAGCTATCCATTTCAAGGAAAACATATATATTATGCTTACTGTTTATTAAAGAAAAGTATCTTGAGAGGAATTGAAATTGCTGGATCAGCGGACAAAAGGCGGTTTCTCGAAGAACATTTGTTTTTTTAAGGCGGGTATTTTCCGAAGTTGCAAAAGTATGACGTCACAAGAAGGTGATTGGTTACTTGTAATGTGGACCCTGGAACAACAGTAATTATGATGATGTGGGAACAACGCCAACACGAGGATATCAGATCGTCCATCTAAAATGGTCATAATTCTTCATTTAAACGTCACTGCCACTATTTAATAAGGGAATTTATTTATAAATTTAATGCTTTCCATAAATGGTTCAAATTCAAAAAAGCTTCCATACCACGACTTTAAATAAACCTTTGAACTTCCAACAGGTGCTGAATGTTTCTCCAACATAATTCAGGACATGGTAGGACAGAAACCATCTGCCTTCTTTAATCTATGCTGGAGATACATCATTCCTCTGCTGACACTGGTGAGCCCAAAAAACGTACATTTACTGACATGGTCAGCTGTTCCTCATGTTTCTAAACAAGTGCAGGAAGAAACTGAGATTCTTGTCTGTGAAGGTACTCAGTCATCTAGGTCATAGTAGTCTAAGGAGCTTGGAAATAAAAGCGTCTGGGCTTCTTTAGTCCAGATGCTTTTCGTTTTAAGCTCCTTAAATTGAGATTCTTGTTAATCCAATTCTCAAGAGAGGGCAGGCGCAGGAATAATATTATGGTTTGATCCAGGATTTGAAGCTGCATCATGACTGCTGTGGTACATATTTCAGGATGTCAGCGCTTTTTGACAGAGTTGGAACCACATCTGTGAAGGCAAAGAAATAACTCCAAACAGTGTCATTGAACCAGAGTAGCTTCTAGCTGTGTGTAAAATAGTAGTGTTTTACTATTTCGGTAAAACAATGTTGGTTTTGAGCTACATGCCTACTTCTTGCCAGATCTTGAGGTCTGATTGGTGAGATCTCTATATTGAAATGCAAAAATAAGACAAATCTAACTTACTCTGTGTTAAGAGATTTTTACATTTACTTACTTTGATAACTTTTATTTTGCTTAAGTATAATTTCTTGTGAGAACATGATGTGCCTGCAACCTACAGATTAAGGAACAGAAGTTACAAAGTCACACACACTCAGGCAGAGACAGTTCCAACCTGAAGCTGATATGACAAAAGATACTAGTTCCTCTTGTCTTTTGGATAACGGCCACTCATGCGATAACCATATCTAGAGATGTTTTTCTATTACGTATGCTCCACCTAGAGATGCTGTGTAATCTATTCTCTGCTATAAAATAAAGAACGGACTGAGGCTCTGCGCGACTTGCTTGTGTCTTGCCACGCAGTAAGCTTCGCCCGTGTACACGAAATAAACTGAGTTTGTGTTTCTTGCTCTCCTTCCAGGTTTTCCTTTGACATATTTCTTAGTCCTCCGAGCCGGATTGGAAACAACAGCTGATTGAGCTGTGACTCCAAACCACAGACCCTCAGTGCATCCCGACCTTGAAGTCTGTCGACAGCCCTCTCTAGGCAGAGGAGAGAAGTCCTAGAACGTGAATTCGGGTCTAGGCCAAGGTGTTAGAAACGGTCCACGACGGTGGGGTGCAGTGAGGTGATCTGAGCACTCACAACACCCCTGTGAAGGAGGTAAGACACAAGTTTTGTTCTATAAATAAAACCGTTTAGACATGTTAAGGCTGACCCACTGCACGGGTGCACAAAAAAAAAGCGCATAGGTCTTATCCGCCGCAAGGATTAATAGCGCATTAGGCTGACCCACTGCACGGGTGCACAAAGAGAGTAATCCGCTGTAAGGATTTGAGACGTCTAAAACTTAACTTGGAAAAGTTAAACTAGGCCTGGTCCGCCGCAAGGACCCGCGCGCGTAAAGAAACAAGAGTGAATATATGTGTTTTGTGTATGTCATTTTCTGTCTGTTGGAAGTAAACTAATTTTACAGCACAATACGCTGCTGAGTTGCTTCCAGTTGTTATTGTTATTTTATTTGCTGTAAGACGCTGAAGTACTGGTGACAAAGGAGAAGTAGGTTGGGCTCCGTCCCGTAAAACTGACACTGCTCTGCGGAGTAGCCCGGAGAAGGGCGTGTCAGCAACCACTCCTGAGTCTCATACCAGAGAAAGCTCTGCAGTTGTGTTGTAACAATGGGTAATCAGCCCACCAAAACTCACTGCTGATGAGCAGTGGTTAGAAAAAAAATGTCCAGGTGCCGGACAAATTAGTGCTTGTAGATGGAGAAAGCCTAAGAAAACAAAACGTCCCACTATACATTCACCCATATCAGGAAGAACATAATAATCCCTCATCAAATAAAAGATTAGAGATCAAAGTTTAAAAAGGACTGTATACAGACCCAACTGAATACACATACAGTAAATACAAGAGGAATGCATAGTGGAATAAACAAAGGGTTAAATTAAATTAGAGCTTATGTATTCAAACTAATAATAGGAAGGATAACAACCTGTAAATTGGTACTAACAAATGAAACAAAATTGGGAAGACAACCAAGCTGAATGAATAGAATAAATGAAAGCAGACAATTCACACAAAACATATTAAATAAAATAGAGAAATGCATAAGGTATATTAAGGC
Source organism: Oreochromis aureus (assembly GCF_013358895.1). Classification (NCBI taxonomy): domain Eukaryota; kingdom Metazoa; phylum Chordata; class Actinopteri; order Cichliformes; family Cichlidae; genus Oreochromis; species Oreochromis aureus. The sequence continues at coordinate 27,767,114 of NC_052959.1, read as the reverse complement.
TGTGTCATTGTTCAGCCAAGGAAAGAGTGTGAAAAAGCCCCTGATGGATACATAATGAAATATAAAATAATAAACTATTGTATATTAGTAGTAAAGTAGTGTATTGTAATATACTATTGCTGTTATAAAAAAGGAAAAACAAAACAATAATAACATTAATAGTGACATAATATTAATAAGAAGAGGCACCTCAGTCAGTTATGATGTAAGGTGGATAATTGTTAAAAGTAGTCTGATTCAAGCTTAAGGTTTGCTCAAATTCAGTATAATGATATATGAGATGAAGAAAATAAGGAAAATACCTAAACTAATCAAGTGCATAGAGACACTTGACCTGGTTGTAAACCTGTCATCCTAGATGAGACATTGTTGAGATGAAGAGCAAACCTATACTAACAACTAATAAGCCAAACCCTGTATACAACAGCTAAAGCTACAGGTTTGAGAAGCTGAATAAAATGAACTAAATATGTGGACACTACCAAGCTGATGAGCAAGTTACACATTTTTTATTTTTATTAGTTTTTTAGAGCAGAAGCTGCATATTAAAGCTCACACATGCAACTGTCTGTGAGCTCAGTTTTTTCCTCACACTTCTGCTCTGTTTCTGGCAGCAGCTTTTTCTTTTTTCTTTTTGTGTCCTGACTCATGTGTGTAAAGCCTTCATGCCATCGGCAATTTGTTTTTTGTTTTTGTTTGTTTGTTTTGTTGGGTTGAAAAATAAATAAATTTGTGATCATACTAGTGGATCACAGTGGCACATAATGATATGTAATAACTTTATTCTAAAATTCAAGGAGAACAAACAAGAACAACACCTTCAGTTGTGTCTTGTTGTTGTTCTCTGTGTAGTGTGCTGAGTTTTGTTTTTTGTTCCTTTTAAATGTTGCTTGAGTGATGAGTACTGTAACTTCTGAAGTGGCTCTCACCATGCGTCCTTGATGATGATAAGTCCAGAGCCAGCTGAGAGCTGGGTTGTCTGTTTTGTTTTATGTGACAAGGCTGAAAAATTAAAACTTAGTTTCTTGTTTTGAAAAAAAAAGAAAAAGAGAAGTTTTGTGTTTCTCAGCCAAGAACAACTACAATTTCATTTTCTGTTTTGAGACAGGATAATAATAATGATAATAATAATAATAATAATAATAATAATAATAATAATAATAATAATAATAATAAAACAAAGAGTGATGTTTTGTTTAAGTGTTGAAGCAGGCTAATACTGCAACATACCGTGTAGTGCATGATCTGTGAGCAATATATGAAATCATCTTATTTATCTTTAAATAAACTCCAATTATGGAGACCTGAAGTCACATGCTTAGGGCACACCCTCAGGTGAAGGCAGAAAGCTACTAAACAAAGAAAAGAAGCTATACAGAATGCGCCACAGCCACAAAACTAAGTATTCACATTCTTTCTGACTCTTTGTGAGCCTGAGTTATGACCTTGGCTCCCTGTTTTTCTGCTTCCACCAAGGGTGGGGTGAGCGCTCCCGTGGCATGTGCTCTGTTCTCTTTACTATCACAAAGAAAAAAAAAAAAAAGAGAGAGGCCCCTACTCTCTGAATACAATATTCTCTTCATAACTCGGCAGTATGAAATGTCATGAAACAGTGTAACTCACTCACAGTAAATCAGCAGTATAGGATAATACAAACCTATCTAATAAATCTAATGATTTTCACATTCTTTTAACTAAGAAGTGTGATGCAAACTAAAACTACATGCTGATTACACAAGAAGTATGATGTGGCCTACAGCAGTATCATGATTCACTCATTTTGATTACAGGTATAATGTAATATATGACAGCATAATAATCTCACAACTGCTACAAGCACATTTGCCTTTCTTAACACATGCGAGTGAAAGGCAACTGTTAAGAAAAATGCCCTTTTGGGTGAGACAGGCCCAGAGGCCCTGCATGCAAGCGTACTAACACACATACATGCAATGAAGAGCAGCTTACACTAGAGCACACACTATATATGCGCCTCTATATCTCACATTGGTGTTAAAACAGGAAAAACTTAATAGTTTTGTTATCAACTGCTGAATTTACCCACTACTGACATTTAACTCTCCAGCAGGACAATAGGTGAAACGTTTGTGAAAACAGAGAAGGAAAAATAAAGACACAGAGAGAGTCTGGTATGACCAAGCAGTGATCAGACAATAAATTTAGTTGGTAATACAATAAATTGTGAGATGCTTTCTGCTTGATTGATGCAACACAAGTAATTTACTGTATGGAGGAAAATCTCTTTTGTGATAATCTTTTGAACGTGCATTTCTGTTGACCTGTCAATTTAGCGCATTATAAGCTGATATGCAAATTAGTTGATTGATATTAGATTTGAAAAAATAACTGTATTATAAAATAAGTGAATAATATGTAACAACGGCTGAAATTAGTTTCTTGTTTCTAGTGTGTGGAGAAGGTTTTATCATGGCACACATCTGTTTACATGGGAGGAAACTCCTCATGTGATGCGACATTTAGCAATTTGCAAGTGTGCAGCACATCAGAAGAATGACTATGAAATTACAAAGGAAACAATTTTACTGACAAAGGATGAACAAAAGCAGCTCCCACAGCTGAGCAAAAGAAATGGCTGAAATGCGGAGCGCAACTAAAAGATGACTTGATGATTTGTGAAGGAAAACCAATACTTCCAAAATCTCTACACAAAACAGCAGCCTTAGTGACACATGGAGTTACTCATGCGTCAACAGGAGGGATAGTAGATATAATTTCCAAACACTTCTATACTCTAAATTTCGAAACTTCAGCAAAAGAATTTGTCAGAACATGCATGATTTGCCAAAAACACAATGCACAAGGGAATCTCAGACCAAAAAGAGGTCATTTTCCCACACCACCTCATCCTTTCCACACAATCCACATGGATTTTATTAAACTAAATGAATGCCAAGGCTCAAAATACGCTCTAGTGATCATAGACGTATTCTCAAAATGGCCAGAAATTTACCCAGTAAAGAAAGCAGATGCCATTTCAGTAGCAAAATGCTTATGTAACCATTTCATTCCAACATATGGCATCCCCACTCTGATAAGATCAGATAATGGGACACACTTTGTCAATGAGGTAATCAGCAAAGTCTCTGAAGCACTAGGGTTCAGCATCAAAATCACTGTGCTTATCACCGCAAAGTGCAGGATTAGTGGAAAGAACTAACGGCACAATAAAACAGAGACTTAGAAAATGTATGGAAGAAACAGGGAGACCATGGCCTGAGTGTATAGCCCTAGTAAAAATGTGGATGAGACTAACACAGGGTTCTCAGAAACTCACACCTTTTGAAATCATTCATGGCAGACCATTTCCACTGCCAATCACAAGTGAACCTTTAGATAAATCAATCAGAGAGACCACACTAGCAGAATGGATGTCGAAACTACTAGAAAACAAAGATATTGTTTTGAACAATAAACTGCCTTCTGAATCTTCTCCAGTATCTTGCAGGTTAAAGCCAGGTGATTGGGTCCTGATTCGAGTTCTCCATAGAAAGAATTGGAGCTCGCCCCGCTGGGAAGGTCCCTACCAAGTGCTCATCACCAAGCTCATCTACCATCTACTCGCTTAACTTCCTTAGTATCTTTCAGGGACCACCCCAACACGAGATGATCACCATTGAAGACGCTGGACTTGACAATGGAACGTGTGACCAACTTTTCTGGATCAACTTCAATGTGACAAACCGGAACACATCCATTCACTTCCCAGTGTTCTTGGACCAAACCCCAGGGAAGAACCACTCCATGTGCTACCAGCAAAACAACGGTAACAGACCGCTTGGAAACACCACTAACTGTAATCAGACCGCTGGAAGTGGAGAAGGTGCCCCTGTGAACACGACCGGCCCCTCAAATGGCACTTACTGGGTGCAAGGAATGGCCTGGCTATGTGGACAACGTGCTTATTTCATACTACCCCAGGCTGGACCGGAGTTTGTGCCCCATCTTCATATCAGACCACACCTTCAGGATGACCGCTGTAAACACCACCCCAACCACACGACGGAAAGGAAGATCAACATCTCCAGGTATCCAACCACACGACCCCGTGCACGGCAGTGATGTGCCGAGGAATTCAAAGTATGGACCACTGGACAGAAGGTCCTCCACTCACTGTTTCCGTGGGTTGGAACCGGAAAAACATGTTAAGGATTGAAACATTGGATTATCGCTTTGGACTCTTTCTGAACGCAGCGTCATGTAAAATCAACGACGAACAAAACCAAGAAATCGACGCTCTGCGCATTGCAGTAATGCAACACAGAGTAGCATTGGATATGATTCTCGCCGAGAAAGGAGGACTATGTGTCCTCTTCGACAACACCTGCTGTACCTACATCCCGGACAATGTGCATTCCTCAAACATGACTGATGCTCTGAATGCCTTAAGGCAACTGAAGGAAGCCCAAAGTCAGGACTATGTGAAAAACACCACTGATTGGTTCACCTGGCTTTTCAACGGCTCATGGCTACAAGTACTGAAGAGACTACTCATTGGAGTTGGAGTGTTTTTGATTTTGTTCTGCTTCTTCGCCACATGTATTATCCCATGTCTAAAAGCCATAATCAAACGAATGATTAACACTTCACTTGCAGCATACGTCAGTATTCCACTTGATTTAGAACCTAATGATGAGAGTGAAGATGAAAATGATGAAAATGCCACTGTTTAAAATTATAACGTGAATATAACCATGTTTGATTAAAATCACATGCACAATGACGAGCTACTTGAAAATGCAGACAGCAAGAAAGTAGACTTTGATGTTTTAAGCATGTTTTATGAAGAAATTAAATCAGCAAAAACAGGAGGGAATGTTAAGAGATTTTTACATTTACTTACTTTGATAACTTTTATTTTGCTTAAGTATAATATCTTGTGAGAACATGATGTGCCTGCAACCTACAGATTAAGGAACAGAAGTTACAAAGTCACACACACTCAGGCAGAGACAGTTCCAACCTGAAGCTGATATGACAAAAGATACTAGTTCCTCTTGTCTTTTGGATAACGGCCACTCATGCGATAACCATATCTAGAGATGTTTTTCTATTACGTATGCTCCACCTAGAGATGCTGTGTAATCTATTCTCTGCTATAAAATAAAGAACGGACTGAGGCTCTGCGCGACTTGCTTGTGTCTTGCCACGCAGTAAGCTTCGCCCGTGTACACGAAATAAACTGAGTTTGTGTTTCTTGCTCTCCTTCCAGGTTTTCCTTTGACACTCTGAAAAAGTAAATGCCACAAATTCGTCCTGCAAAATTACGCAGTCGGTGTTAAAAATGAGCGAGTTCAAAAAATGTTTTTAACGCACAAAATATTTCAGTGAATTTTAAGGCTCCGTTGTCTAAAGGCTTTAAGTGACTCTGATATTACTCACTAGGCTCAGCATGTTCTCTTGTCATAGCAAAATCGCTTTATACTTCATGCACAGTTTTGTTTTGTTTCCAGTGTGTGATTGTGTAAGTATAATCTAAGTACTTATCAAAATATGCAACAGGCAGTAACAGTTACTCCTTAACGTGTCTTAAGAAGAACACTTACTGAGTTTACTGTCATTGCATGCTCATTAAAATGTACAGATCACAGCTGAAAGGTGTAAAAGTTTATGTGTTGATGCACGCTCAATCATCCAGGTAAGGAATTCCCAAAACGTCCAGATGAACAGAATCAGCTTTTTGGGGTGTAAAGGTTTAGTTTTTGTCACTAAAACTAAATACTTCAGATTGATTAAACACTTTTCCTACGAGGAGTCAAGATTCCCTCTGTTATTCAGCAATGATACACTTAATTGCTGAATAACTGTGGCTGGCATAACATCCTCACCTTTTCAGATAGCCTCCATCTTTTACCTGGTTGATTAGAAACAACTTGTACATTTACCCTGCCTAGGCGTAAGCACTATAATGGAGCAGAACTTTATCCTATGTTCTCTTGGTCCGAATGAAGGCAGTTAGACAGATTTGTTTGTATAATAATTTATTTCAGATCTCTCACCGTCTAAGCTCAACGTGGTCCATCTGTCGTATGATGACAGAAAATATGATGACTGAACCACGGTGCTTAGGACTTTTCATGTTGCCTGAAATTGCGCGTTGACGGTAAATGTATTGGGCGCGTGGCGCCAATGGGTTGGCCAGATCGTTCTGTCATAAGCAATGCTCACGGTGACCTAGAAAGCAGACTCAGACACGTGATGAGTGTATTAAAAGGTTTATTTATAACATAGCACGTCTGACTAAATTAGGCTGGTCGGAGTGGAACTGCTGCAGGAGAGTAACTGGAGTGGTCTGCGTGAAGAGGGACAGTCAGAGGGAAGGAATGATATGCGGGATACTGTAAGTCATGGAAATGTTGCCTTATTTGTATTTAGAGGCAGTGTGGAATTACAGGGATTATTTTACATAACCATCATCTTTATTATTGCATTAATTATCATTTCATCCAAGCATTTATTGAAGTTGCTGGCATGATGTTATAATTTGTATTACAGGGGTTATAATAATCAAATATTAACATGTTTATTACAGGTGCAGTTACAACCACTTAAATCGTTGAGTTAAATTTATAATCTTAAAAGCTTATATGCTGAGTATATTGTTACAGTAAAATAGTAGCTGAGCAAAGGCCTGAATGTATTCAGCTTCTTGTTGCATTTGAGTTTGCCTAGTAACAGGTGACAGAAGATGGGCCAAAGAGGAGGACAAGTCCATGGGGACCTCATCACCATATTTGGAAGAGGATGCCAGAAAGGGGAACTTCTGTGTCTGCAGTTATCTCTTAAAATTGATCAGTGTCTGTAGAAGAGGCAAATAATGTTCTTAAGATGCAAATTATGTGTTTGTAAACGCATGAGGGGGCGTCATAATACCCTGATATTATAAAAGCAATCTGAAGTGTATTTTTGGGTGGAGATCCACGCCAATTGTGTGCAGTAATGGTCTCCCCGCACGTGTGTTCATTAAAATCAACTGTTTGACCAACTCGCTTACACTATGGTTGTTTTGTTCTCACCCTCAATATTCTGATCACACGACACAGTGAAGGTACAGGAAAGGGTAGACTGTGCCCACCGATTCACCTGCTGCAGGAGACAGAACAATCTCAACCTACCCAGTCCCCTAATAACTACAACTAGATAGTTACACAATAAAACCACCTTAAAACATTTAGAAAATCAAAAACAGGAAGAAGACAGAAAAAGTACAGAAGTACATCTACAATCCACATCCACAATAAGTTATTGTTTATGTCTCTGCCTGATTTGAATAGGTCACTCTGACAAACATGTGACCTTAAGTTTAATGTTCACACTGAAAGCAGGCCTAGGGTGACTCGTTTAAACATACATATTCAGGCAGAACTGTCTGTTAATTAATAATTTAAAACATTATAAAGATCAAATGTTGGACTTCCAGCCCAAACACGTGCCACCAAACAGCATTTAAAAAGAGGAGGGCCGAATTCATCAGTAGTAGACACTTGGACTTGAAGTCAGGGTTAATACTTCATCTCTTAACGAACAGGTAAGAACCTGGATGTTACAAAGTTCAAGAAATTTAATTTTCTTTTTGTGTGTGAGGGGTGCCTTTTCCCCCAGCAGCGAATCCATCCTCAACGCTAATTAATCCTTTCAGAAAAATCTTTAAAATGTTCAAAGATCCTGACTGATGTTTATCTTTTTGGGTAATGATAAATAATGATATAATTAATAATGAAAACACTTTGAAACAGTCTGAAGATATTTTGAGAGTTGTTGAGAGTGAGTTTTGACAACACTAACAAAGGAAAGTGTCATTGCAAATGTTTTTGGTTTATTCACTTTCTCACAAATACCTGTAAACACTCGCGTTTTCTCCGGGTCTGCTCCTTCTTTAAAGCAGTGTTACTTTCGTTGACCAATATTAGTTTTGTCAACGACCTTTTTTTTCTGACGAAAACAAGACGACAACTAAATTATGAAATGGTTTGGCTCTTCAACTCAACCAGTTTCACAAGTCTGTAAGTCGCTATAAAACTGGCACCGCTATCAAGGTCTGCAAGCATTAAAAAAAATATGGTTAGCTTCCTCCTGTAAGTGTCTGTAAGTGGTCGAAAAGTCCGCAAGTCTTGAAAATAGAATCAAATCAGACTTAAAGCCAAACCTTTAATTTCAAAGGACGTAACTGTCTGTCTCGTCTTTGTCTATGTGACTTTATTGTTTTAGTTATCTATGTGTATTGTTGTTTGGTTACTGAAAATGCAATTATTTTGAAACTGCAGGACAAAAAGCTGTGATGAAATTTCACACTTTCGTCAAAGAATAAAAAGGAGATAAAAATGTTCGAGATCCAATCAGATTTAATTAAGTTGTGTAGAAAGGCGAGACGAGTTTCGAACCTCCCGAACATCTCCAATCACCGGTTTGCAGGCGATCTTTGCGCAAATACACCTGCAGGATGCTGAAGGATTTAACTGCTGTCTCGGCTGCTGATTAACGGTTTCAGTTCTCTTCACTGCGAAAACTCCATAAAAAGCGACAAATTCCAAGTGTGAATTTTCATACAAGATATCTGCAAACAGGGGCATATCTGCAAAATTTATGCTGGAATTGTATGACAGCAGGAATGTGCATCAAGTACGTACGGTAGGACGTTTTGCCAACGCAGGAACGCATATCTGGTAACTCTGATTCCGACTGTTAATTTTCCAATATTAACCCTTTCATCACACCTGGCCAAATTACTGTGACCCAAATGATTTACTAAAATCTTATTTTTGTGATAACTACACAGATTTCGGGGACAAAGGGGGAAAAAGTAAAGTCATCGCGCGTAATTGGAGTGCACCCTGCGGAGACGGCAAAGTGCCTAATGCATGACTGTTACCGGTCAACTGCCACGCGCATTCCCAAAGCGTTATAATAATTTATATTGTTCTATTTATATTGTTCATAACTTAATGAAACTACATCAAAACACTTAAAGCTCTCCACTGCACAACAGGCGAAGTCCTTCATCTTGAGATGAACAAAGGAAGAGTAAAGCGAAGTCAGAACACTGCTGGAGACAGAGGACGGTGGGCAAACAAAACAGAATATCTTCTGGTCGTTGCAGGAAATGTGGTGGGTCTGGGCAACGTGTGGAGATTTCCTTATCTCTGCTACAAGAATGGTGGAGGTGAATTAAAAGGATCATTGCCTTGAGTAGCATAAAAAAGATCACATTCGATGCTACATAATCATCTTGGTTTGAATATTCTCAGGTGCCTTTCTGGTGCCATATTGTCTCTTAGCTGTGGTGTGTGGAATACCATTGTTCCTAATGGAGACTTCATTTGGTCAGTACACTCAAGAAGGATTTATCACCTGCTGGAGGAAACTGTGTCCACTGGCACAAGGTGAATTTGTTCAATTAAAATATTAAATCAGCAGGGAAAATAAGTTTTCAATGCTCATGTTGTATTAGCTCCACAGATGACAACATTTTAACCATCATTTTTATTTCCATTATAGGAATTGGATATGGAGCTTTCATAATGAAACTTTATGACTTTAGCTACATTTTAATACAAGTCTGGGCTCTCTTCTACCTCGTGTTTTCATTCAGCTCCCAGCTCCCATGGGTCAGCTGTGAGAACACCTGGAATACAGGTAAGGCAAAATTCAATCAGCAAAAAAGGCATGTTATTAGCAACAGTTTTAGATTTGTAAATATATATATGTAAGTCGCAAGTAATGACTGTAATCACTTTGTATATTTTTATCTATCATCTTCAGTGACATAAAGTCAATGACATGTCAACTTGATCCACTGCCTTCCAATCTTGTTAAACTTTCCTTCCCCTCTCTTGGCCCACTTATCACTAATATTGTACACTCCTTCCTTATCTCTGGTTCTGTTCCAGCACTTTTAAAAACTGAAATAATTACTCCAGTGCTGAAAAAAATGGTTCAGACCCAAACAATTTAAAAATTTAGACTCTGCCTTTCCTTTCCAAAATTCTTGAACAGTTGGTTTATAGGTTCATAAACACCTTACTGGAAATAATTTAAATGAAGCGTTTCAATCTGGTTTATGTTCATTTCCAGTGCAGAAACAGCTCTTGTGAAAGTTACAAATGATCTTTTACCCGTAGGTGATTCCAGACTCATCACCATTCTCATTCTCCTTGATCTTACTGCAGCTTTCGATACAATCTCCCATCATATCCTACTCTATAGATCAGCCTGTATTGGCATCAACAATATGGCATTTGCTTGGTTTCCCTGATACCTCTCCAGTTGTTCACAGTTTGTGCAACTGCATACACAGATCACAATCCAGTTAGTTAATTCAGTTTATCTCTGCCTTTCTGCAATAATTTCATTTAATTTCACTGTTATGCAGATGACACCCACCTCTGTTTCTATACCAAACCCACTGCCACTGTCCCACCCACATCTGTTTCTGAATGTTTGGTTGAAATTAATGGTAATAAAACTGAATGTTTTCTTATTGTTACAACATCTACTCTGTCTAAATCTAACAGTTTTTCATTATCTATCGATAATTCCCTTTGCATACCTTCCCTACAGGTTGAGAGTCTGGATTTCATCATCGATAGTACTATCTCCTTCACAGCACATAAACAATATCACCCAGTCGGCCTACCTTCATCTTCGCAATATTAACTGCTTTCATTTCTCACTTACTCACACAATACTGCCATACTTGTCAATGCTCTTGTCATATCTCGTCTTGATTACTGTAAATCTCTTCTCTATGGTTAGAATTCTAGAATTTTTCTATGCTTTTGTTTTGGGGTATTAGTTGTGTATTTTATTCCCATTTAGTTGTGTATGTCTTTTTAAATTGCTGTACTAATGTAAGGTGACCTTGAGGCTTTTGAAAGGTGCCTATAAATAAAATGTATTACTATTATTGTTGTTATAAGTTACTTATCTCACCCCAATCCAGCTAACTGTCTTGGTCTTTACTCATCTAATGGGACTGCAAATCTAACCAACGCCACCTCTGCTGCAGTCGAGTTCTGGGAGTGAGTCCAATGTACTTATAATTTAAAGAGCTCTCATGAGTAAAATTTGCATTCTGATGCAATCGCTGCAAGTTTCTGTATACATCCAGTAATTGCTTTAATTTAACATAATAAATTATAAATTAATTAAAAACATGATTTTTGTTTTTCCTAATTTCCCCTCTCTGAGGCATCGGATGCTGGGCATGTCTGCAGGTATCGAGGAAATGGGCAGTGTGAGGTGGGAGCTGGCTCTTTGTTTACTGGCCAGCTGGGTGTTCTGTTACTTCAGCATTTGGAAAGGTGTCAGATCTTCTGGAAAGGTCATTGGAAGTATTTTGATAACTTTAAGCTTAACTCTTTATTTGCATCACAAAACTTTAAATAAACTTATTTTTTTTCTTTTCAGGTAGCCTATTTCACAGCCCCATTTCCCTATGTGATACTCCTAATACTGCTCATTAGAGGGCTGACTTTACCAGGAGCATGGGAAGGAATTTACTTCTACCTGTATCCAGATGTGAACCAGCTGGCTAACCTTGAGGTATATTGCTTACTTAATTTCATGTACACCATCCTGGTTAAGCATGCCAGCATGACAAACTTCCATAAGTATCATTAAATTAAAACTACTGACTCTGCTATAGAACCTTTGATTGAGCTAACCAACATATAAACATTGTCATAAAAACCAATTTCAAGTAGAATACAGCCTTTTCTGATGCATACATCTGATACATATGTATTTTTCTGTTACAGGTCTGGACTGAGGCAGGCTCTCAAATATTCTTCTCCTACAGCCTGACAATGGGGACTCTAAATGTTCTGGGCAGCTACAATGATTACAACAATAACTGTTATAAGTAGGTAAAAGTTACATGAATTGTCACCTTTATTGGATTTATTATTGGAACTATTATATATCCAATTATATGAAAAAAATACAGACTTTATGATTGCTTTACTTTGTCCCCCAGAGACTGCTTTTGGCTGTGTCTGCTGAACAGTGGAACCAGTTTTGTTGCTGGGTTTGTTGTCTTCTCTGTACTGGGATTCATGGCAGAGAAACAGGGTGTAACTGTGGATGCTGTGGCTGAGTCAGGTATAACTTCTTGTATATAAATGACTGCCTGTGTCTTTTAGAGTTAATTTTAAAATTCTTATGTTTGTTTTTAAATGCCTTCACATTCTTGCCCCGCCTTACCTCTCTGAGCTTCTTCATCTCCACACACCCTGTCGGTCTCTAAGGTCAGCTGACCAGCTGCTCCTGGAGGTACCGAGATCCAGGAGGAAGCTCAGAGGGGACAGGGCCTTCTCTATTGTGGCTCCAAAATTATGGAATAATTTGCCCATGCACATTAGAGAGGCCCCTTCACTGTCCACTTTTAAATCGCGTCTTAAAACTCACTTTTATTCCTTGGCTTTTAACCTCAGTGAGACTTAGTTTCTCTTTTAATTGAAGTAGTTATTTAATTAATGATTTCACTCTTCTTTTATTTGGTTTTTAGTTATATCTAATGTAATTTTATTTTACAGTTCTAATGTACAGCACTTTGTGTCAGCTGTGGTTGTTTAAAAGTGCTTTATAAATAAAGTTGATGATGATGATGATAAAAAGATTCACAGTGAAGTACAAGGTTTTAGGCTCTTTCAGCTCTGTTGATGTATTTTGAAGCAAAAGAGTAGTGAAAGCAAGTATTAATTTGAACAAGGTTTTGTATTAATGTTTTATGGTGAGTATAGACTTCGTTCTTGTTTAACTGTGATTCACAGGTCCAGGTCTGGCCTTCATTGCTTACCCTCAGGCTACAGCGATGATGCCTTTGCCACAGTTTTGGACCGTCTGCTTTTTCCTGATGCTCATTCTGCTCAGTGTCGACACACATGTAGGAATGTTGTACTGACTGTTTATTAACTATCAACTGTTCAGTTGAATATAAACTTGAAAACAGTCACTCATAATCCTGTCTCTAGTTTGTGACAGTAGAGAGTGTCATCACCTCCATCAGTGACTTGTTTCCGACGTTGTTTCGTGCTCCGGTGAGGCATGAGATCTTTGTCCTTATCTTCTGTTCAGCCTTCTTTCTCGTACATCTGACCATGGTCACCGAGGTAAAAACAAATAAATAAATGCTTAAAATGCTGGTTGTTTTTCTAAACTTTGTTAATTATTAAAACTCTCATTCTCCACCAGGGAGGAATATACATATTCCAGCTTATTGATTACTACGGTTGCACCAGAGCTTGTCAGGATTGTATGGCTGTTTGTCAGTGTGTGGCTATAGCCTGGATTTTTGGTGAGTATTTGACTACATATAGAAGACATTACCCTAATGAGCAGATGGTCAAACGCTGAGTGAGTAGCCAAGTAGAAAAATAGCCAAGAAACCCAAATGCAGCACATAATTTATTTGGTTTTCAGACAAAATGCGTAAAAGCCACACTGAGCAAAGTAGGATGCCATTTTTACCCAGTGTCTTTCTTACTGTTGAATTATAAATACTGAGCTTAACTGAGACATGTGGCTCCTGGAGAGGTTGTTCTAGGCTCTTTTGTGACCTCCCAGATGAGTCACCAGTGTCCTCTTGGGGTACTTTTGGTAGGCTGTCCACTCCTGGGAAGGTTCACCGTTTCAAGTTTTCTCCATTTCCAAAATTGGCTTCCCCCGTGATTCACTGGAGACCCAAAGCTTTTAAAATGGTGTTAACTGCTTTCCATAAATGGCGCAATTAAGAAAAAGGTTTTATACCATATCTATACATGAACCTTTGAACTTCCAACAGGTGCTGAACGTTTTTCCAACATTATTCTGGACATGGCAGGACAGAAACCATCTGCCTTCTTTAATCTGTGCTGGAGATACATCATTCCTCTGCTGACACTTGTGAGTCCAAAACATTTAAATTCACGCAACAGATTACTTTTAAGTGTGTACCTTGAGTATGGCTTGTGAATTATGACATGCATTGTCAGTGCTCACCAGCTGGAATTCTGTTACTATAATTTAAAGTTGCATCTCCAGTTAATTTCATGCCTGTAATGATAACAGCTGGATAGATGGTGATATATTTTAACAAGTTGATCACAATTTATGTTTGTTACAGTTTCAAAATTTAACTGCATCAAAGTGAGATGGCAATTATTCACTAGTCTAATCCTCATTACTGATTTTAACGTTGCCTTCATCTCTTTCAGTAATTATTGTAATTACGGGATATAACCATGTAACAACTATGTATCTAAATTTTATTTTGTGTTTTACCCAACCTTTCCAGTCTTCCTTCATCTTGTACCTCGTTGATTATCGACACCTCAAGATTAACAACTCATACGTTTACCCAGACTGGGCGTACACACTAGGATGGGCCATGACTCTGTCGTCTGTTCTCATGGTACCACTGTTCGCAGCTGTACAGATGTATTTAACACCAGGCACCTTCAGACAGGTCAGTGCTCAGTGAAGATACTCCTGCCATTTTGCCACACACTGTTAACACCGACCTTTTTCTTCTTCTTTTAGTAGAATCAATACATAGCATATAAAAGAATAAAGCCAGCCAGCTATGGTAATTCACCGATGTGACACTGAAAAGTGTGGCTTAGTTCAAAGGCAAGTTCAACAAAACTTGTTAACCCATTAATATTGTTTAATTTTACAAATCTGACAAATAGGCTCTTCTTTCACTGATGGTCTTTTGTCCTATATTTCATGGCTTGAGAATTAGAAAAATGTAAATATTTATCTTCGTTATTTCATGTTATGATGGTTCGTCCCTCCTCTATCACAAATGAGCACAGCTATGCACTGGGAGCTTATAAAACTGCAATATTTTGTAGAGGTAAAGATGCAGATTTGATTTTAACAAAGCATGGCTCTGAATCCGGTAACTTTTAGTTGTATGAACTGCTGTACACTATGATTATATGCTAGCAGTTTATTATAGACTTTTAGACATTTAACTTTATCAAATCAAATCAAATCAAATCACTTTTATTGTCACGTCACATGTGCAGGTACACTGGTACAGTACATGTGAGTGAAATCTTTGTGTCTTGAGCTTCTCAAGCAAGAGTTGTGCAAAAATACAATAACGTAAAACAAGCAAAAATATAAGAATGGCTAAATCTGAAAGTAATAAATATATGTACAATATATAAGAGTATATGCATTATTGGATGTGTATACTAAATATGTTTTTCTACGTGTGTGTGTGTGTGTGTGAGTGTGTATATACATATTTTACAAATGAAATAGAGTAAACAATAAAATAAGATATATAAAATGTGCAGAGGTTGGTAGTTGGACATGTGCAAAACAGTGGCATTAATGTACAGTATGGAGTGCATAATGTTGAAGTTCCAGTAGTGAGGGTGAGGTGTCTATGACGTGTTCAGCAGTCTGATGGCCTGGTGGAAAAAGCTGTCTCTCAGTCTGCTGGTACGGGACCGGATGCTGCAGAACCTCCTTCCTGATGGAAGTAGTCTGAAGAGTTTATGGCTGGGGTGACTGGAGTCCTTGATGATCCTCCCTGCTTTCCTCAGGCACCGCTTCCTGTAGATGTCTTGGAGGAGGAAGCTCACCTCCAATTATCCGTTCAGAGCACCGCACTACTCTCTGGAGAGCTTTTGCGGTTGTAAGCGGTGCTGTTGCCATACCAGGTGGTGATGCATCCAGTGAGGATGCTCTCAATGGCACAGCGATAGAAGGTCCTGAGGATGCGGGGCTCATGCCGAATCTTTTCAGTCTCCTGAGAAAGAAGAGGCGCTGCTGCGCCTTCTTCACTGTTTTGTTTATGTGTACTGACCATGTGAGATCCTCAGCCAGATGTACACCAAGGAAGCGGAAGCTGCTCACTCTCTCCACAGCGGCGCCGTTGATGGTGATGGGGTGTGTACTTCCCTGCACCTCCGAAGTCCACTATCAACTCCTTTGTCTTTGCGACGTTGAGGGTGAGATGGTTGTCTTGACACCAGTGGGTCAGGCGCTGACCTCCTCCTGTAGGCCGTCTCATCACCGTTGGTGATAAGACCCACCACTGTAGTGTCATCCGCAAACTTCACAATGATGTTGGAGTTTCTAGTGGCCGTGCAGTCATAGGTGTAGAGTGAGTACAGGAGAGGGCTCAGTACGTTACTTAGTCACTGCTTTCCTTTTGACACAGAGGCGCCGTTTGGTTCTCACGAGACCACACTGAATTGAATTGAATTTTATTTAGATAGTGCCAAATCACAACAACAGTCGCCTCAGGGCGCTTTATATTGTAAGGTAGACCCTACAATAACACATAGAGAGAAAAAACCCAACAATCATATGACCCCCTATGAGCAAGCACTTTGGTGACAGTGGGAAGGAAAAACTCCCTTTTAACAGGAAGAAACCTCCAGCAGAACCAGGCTCAGGGAGAGGCGGCCATCTGCTGCGACTAGTTGGGGTGAGAGAAGGAAGACAGGATGAAAGACATGCTGTGGAAGAGAGCAAGAGACTCATGACTCACACCTTACATAATCAATCACATAAACCTAAAGCAGTCATGGCTGAATGGCTTAATATATAATTGCAGCCAAGTTTTCAATGTATTAACTAATCAGTCGTCCTTTTCTGTGTTCCAGCGTTTGCTCGTCCTTTGTCGTCCTGTTGAAGAGGCAGTGAAGCAGACAGAAAATGAGGGAATGAAACTAAGTGGTGACAACTGTAAAGCTGAAGCCCTCTGCGGGAAACGTGTCTCCAGTTCACTTAAAACTTAAGGTTAAAAACCTTTTCAGCTCTCATAACTTTGTAGTAATCAGCGATGATTTATTAATAAATTAACAATTAAATGAAAACAAACTTTAATGGTTCAAATTCGCCTAGTGAATGCTAAATGATGGCGGCGCGCATAGACGCAGCGGCCCGGAGCTCCTACATTTTTGCACTTTTGGTGGCACTGTGTATTATTTCACACAGTCTGGGTTTACTTCAGTACAACCGAGATGATCTACTACAACTATTACAACTAAGTCGTGGAGATCTTCAACTAACATCTGAGTATCTCATCCCCGGAGATCGTCAAGCAACCCCCGGGCTACCCGCAACAGCGAGCCGCAGGAGGAGGCGCTGCGGCGGAGGCAGAAGAGAGGCAGGCGGGGAGGCCTGTGGGCACGGCTAAAGGCTAGTCCGTTCAAACCACCACTCCCGACCATATTCCTCTCCAATGCTCGTTCAATCCGTTACAAACTGGATGAAATACGGCTGCAGATCGCCACTCGACGGACTTTCAACAACTGTTCGTGCATGATCTTCACTGAAACCTGGCTGGACAGCGCCATTCCGACGCAGCGGCTATTGAGCTAGCAGGCCGCACTGCTCACCGAGCCGACAGGTCTGCGGACTCTGGTAAGAAGACCGGTGGGGGCTGTGCATCTATATCAACAACTTTTGGTGCACGAACATCACGGTAACGGACAGATTGTGCAGTGCAGAGGCAGAACTGTTGGTGCTAAAGTGCCGTCCATTCTATCTCCCTCGGGAATTTTCTGCTGTTTACATCTGCGCTGTTTACATTCCACCAGATGCTAATGCTAAGCTAGCGTTAGCTCAACTGAGCAACAGCATCAATAACAGCCTGGTAGCACACCCGGACAGTGTCTTTATTGCGGCTGGGGATTTTAACCACGCGGACCTGAAATCTGTACTTCACAATTTCCACCGAAATGTGAAGTGTGCTACCAGAGGAGATAGAACTTTGGACCAGGTGTACACCAATATGGCGAACGCATACAGAGCCCAGGCCTATCCCCACCTGGGTCTGTCAGACCATCTCTCTCTTCTGCTACACCCAATATACACACCAAAGATCAAGAGTACTGGGATTATAACCAAAACCGTGAGAACATGGCCGCAGGATGCTATTCCGATGCTCCAGGACTGTTTCTACCGCACAGACTGGGAAGTATTCAAGGAGCAGGACACTGACAATCGTGTCGCATTGGACAGTTACACCTCCACTGTCTTGGACTACATCTGTTTCTGTGTGGACAATGTAACAACCTGGAAACGACTCCGTGTGTTCCCTAATAATCCACTCTGGATGACACACGGAGTTCAACAACTTATCCGAATGAGGAACAACGCTTTCCATTCCGGGGACCTGGAGGCATATAATGCTGCCAGGGCTAACCTGAGAAGAGGCATCAAGACTGCCAAGCAGCAGCACAGGAGGCGCATCGAGGCCAGGCTTGAGAACATCACAAACCCAAGACAGGTCTGGGAGGGCATCAGGGCTATCACGGACTGCAAGAGGAGAACACCATCACCCTCAGCCGACAGTCCTACTCTGGCTGAGGACCTAAACCTCTTTTATGCCCGTTTTGATAGAGATAACACCGACCCTGCCCTGTCCCCACTCCCCTCAACCGACCCTGCTCCAGTCCTGAGCACTCATGAGCTGAGGCGTGTGTTCCGCAGCATTAACACCAGGAAGGCGGCCGGACCAGATGGAGTGCTGGGCCGGGTGCTAAAAGACTGTGCTGCGGACCTGGCGGACGTCTTCACCTCTATATATAACACCTCGCTGTCCTGTTCACTGGTACCATCCTGTTTTAAAGCAGCAACCATCGTTCCCATCCCTAAACAGCCAAATGTCACATGTCTGAACGATTTCAGACCTGTGGCACTCACCCCCATTCCTGCCAAATGCCTGGAGAGATTGGTCACTAAACACATCAGAGCTGCCCTTTCACCATCTCTGGACCCGCACCAGTTTGCATACAGGGAGAACCGGTCAACTGAGGATGCGATCGCCACAGTGTTGCACACACTACTGGAGCACCTGGAGCACAAGAACACCTATGCACGGCTCCTCTTTGTAGACTACAGCTCGGCTTTTAATACCATCCGGCCATACAAACTCCGTCCCAAACTCCATCAACTGGGACTCAACCCCTCCCTGTGCAACTGGATCGTGGACTTCCTCACTAACCGCAGACAGAGCGTCAGAGTGGGCAAGAACACCTCTTCCACCCTTGTGGTCAACACCGGTGCCCCTCAGGGGTGTGTTCTGAGCCCTCTGCTATACACTCTCTTCACTCATGACTGTATTTCCTCCTGCGCGTCCAATCTCATTGTGAAGTTTGCCGACGACACCACAGTGCTCGGACTCATATCCAACAACGATGAGACAAACTACAGGACAGAGGTGCAACAACTAGAGTCATGGTGCCGCAACAATAACTTGGTCTTAAACACCAAAAAGACCAAGGAGATTATTGTAGATTTCCGGAGGAAAGGTCACAACAACCATCTGCCTCTCTTCATTGGCAGTGAGGCGGTGGAGAGGGTGAGCAGTTTTAAATTCTTGGGGGTAACTGTGACTGAGGACTTGTCCTGGGGCAACCACATCACCTCAGCTGTACGGAAGGCCCAACAGCGCCTCTACTACCTGAGGAGACTGCGGAGCGCACACATTCCCAGACCTCTGATGTTGAATTTCTACAACTGCGCCATCAACAGCGCTCTGACGTACGGATTTCTAGTGTGGTTCCCCAGCTGCACCAAGGCCGACCAGCAAGCACTCCAGCGGGTGGTGAAAGAAGCTGACAGAATTATTGGAACGATTCTGCCAGAGATTAGCAACATCTTTCCCACTCGCTGTCTGAGGAGGGTGCACAGTATCCTGCGGGACCAACATCACCCTGCGCACCACCTTTTTCACCTGCTGCCCTCAGGGAGAAGGTACAGGTCTATACAGGCCAGAACGTCCAGATTGGCCAACAGCCTGTATCCACAGGCTGTGAGGCTCCTGAACTTGGCCCCCCTCTGCCCCCCTCTCACGGACAATAACTACATCCAACTTATTAATAGCTGTGAACTGGTATGAAATATAGACATTTATCATATCTCACAGTACAATAATTGAACGGGTTGCACTGTTGCACTTTGTCATATTTCTCAGGGCTTGTTTGAATGTCCCATGAACATTACCTGTCATATTCTCATGTTTTTGCTAAGGACCGTCTCATTGCACTGAAGTCACACTGGGTTAAATAGTCACACTTGGGACTAAGGGGAATTTTGTATTTATTACTGTTGTAGAAGCTCCAAACACAATTTCATTGTTCCGACAATGACAATAAATACTTGAATATATATTTATGAATATATATTTATAATGGTTGTTCATTTCGGACATTTCTCAAGTCTTTTGTTTTAGCACACTGTCTATACAAAAGACCAGTTACATACTCAGGTAAGATGTTGTTAGCATTTTATAAACTTTGTTAAAGAAAGTTAAAAGGGAGTTAAAGTAGCCTTTGAGCCTCCCATGTGTATTCGCCAAAGATACATGTGAGGCATTTAGATATCTACAGATGGCAGCTAACTCAATGGTTTTAGTTAATTAAAATAACATGAATGAACGGAGTGCACACACAAGTGATCACATTATTAAATGGATGTTTTTCAATATACTCTGCACTGTATACTGTAAATATATATGAGAATCATAGTTTTTCACATCTTTATGCAGAGTTCTTTTTTTAGTTCTCACTGAGGTTCTGTTGTATGTGATACTGTTAGACAAAGTATTTAGTCAGCAGGTCAGCATGACTGAATAACTGCGATCAAAGTGCTTATCAAAATATGCAGCAGCTATGCCCGTTACTGCCTGGTGTGAGTCTGATCGTGTCACACATCCCCCAGTTTGATTTGACTGGTAAATGAATGAGCTTGCATATCCAACCCCTTATTGTACCAGGTGAAGTCTTGACATCAAGATGAACAGTGGAAAAAGAACAAGGAATCAAAAGACAGAGGAT
Organism: Oreochromis aureus; assembly: GCF_013358895.1. NCBI lineage: Eukaryota > Metazoa > Chordata > Actinopteri > Cichliformes > Cichlidae > Oreochromis > Oreochromis aureus. The sequence continues at coordinate 27,746,286 of NC_052959.1, read as the reverse complement.
GGTGGACCAGCAGAAACATATTTAATTTTTGCACAGAATGTGATGGATCTGGGCAGTGTGAAAAATTTACTTATCTCTGCTACAAGAACGATGGAGGTGAATAAACTTGGAGCAAATTAATTTTTTCTGCTTGTTCTGTTGATGGGAAACAGCTTATTTTTGTATCACGTCTCTTTTTCACAAAAGGTGCCGTGTGATCTGTTACACAGTTACTATAGTTTAAAACATAAACAGTACTGCTACAATAAAAACACAGATTGTTAAAGCAGTTGACTCACAGTCTTGTAGACATCCAGAGTCTCAATAAACCACCGATCCCTCATCAGGCAAGTTGTATTTTTAACCAAACTAACAGAAAAATAAGGATATTATATATATATATATAAATATGTATTAGGGGTGCAACAATACACAAAATTCGGTTCGATACTTTGGTGTCACGGTTCGATATTTTTTCGATACAAAAAAATGTTCATGCCTTTTTAATTTGTCATTTATTAAAATTATAAATATATATTTTAACTCAAAAGTACAGTTTTTAAATTTAATGTTGCTGAAACAACAAAATAATACAAAAATAAATAAATCTATCAGATCAAGAAATCACTCATCTTTGGAAAAGAGAGTTTATTACAGAGAAATGGCTCTTTCCAAAATAAAAGCTATACTATACGCTTCTTCTGGGGTATATTCTCAGCAGCACATTAAACATATCAGGTCCCCATAAGGAGAATCATGTGCTAACAGCTGTCTAAATGACTCGGGTAAAGTTTGTAGCATGCATGCTTGTTGTTTTTGTCTGCTTCCACTTGTCTTTGCACTAGGATGATGTCGGCGTAAATGTGCAGTCATATTCGTTGTGTTCCCACTAGTGCTGTCAGCGTTAATCTCGTTAAAATGACACTAACGCCATAACGCGGCAAATCTCCGTTAATGAGTTACAACGGATAGCCCCGTGTGAGGCTGGACGGCGTCAACACCTTAACGAGCTAACTGCGCTAACCCACTAGTTCCCACCAATGTAATTGAGCATTGCGTTGCACATCCGACATACTGTTTTACTTTTGTCCATGATGTGCTTACTGTCAGGGTCATACTTCACATGAAAACCAAAATAGTTCCAAACGCCGGATCTGAATGAGGGTGGGTGAGGTTCAATTTCGGGTAGCATTGAGGCAGTTGCCATGTTGCAACGAGCTTAACTTCCGTCTTGTTAGCTTGCGCTGCGCTCAGTGGATCTGCACTCGACAGTGCAGCCTAGGCGGAGTAGTCGAACGCAGATCCACTGAGCGCTCAACACAGACAGCATCGTCAGAAGAAAAGTTGATAAAATAAATTAAAAATTTTGGATTGTTCGATACATATGCGTACCGAGCCGAAAGCACTGTATCGAACGGTTCAATATCGATACGAGTATTGTTGCATATATATATATATACATATATTATATTGTTTGTTATTTTTATTTTACTTAACTAAAATGTTGTTTTCACGTTTCACAGTTTCAGTTTAGTTGGCCAGTACACCAAGAAGGATTAGTTACACGATACAAGAAACTGTGTCAACTTTAAAGGTTAGTCTTACGTGACTGAGCTAAAAAAAATAAATTGTCAATAAGAGCCAAATAGGGCTCACCCAGCAACTGTTCCCAAAAATATTTAACCAACCTCCACAGACAAAGTAAACTTATTTATTTTGATAATCAGGCATACAAATCATTAAAGTTCATGACTTCAGCTACAGTATAATCCAAGTCTGGGCTCACGTCTACCTGCTGTTCTCATTCAGATCTCAGCTGCTCTGGGCCAGCTCTGAGAACAAGTGAAACATGGGTAAAATTAGATAATGGAGTTTAATTTGGGGAATAATACTGTTTAGGGATGGGTATCGAAACCCGGTTCTTGTTGAGAACCGGTTCCCACTGTTTCAATTCCTTGGAATTGTTTGCCATTTTTGCAAACAATCCCTTATCGATTCCAGTCGCCCGAAAGAGCGTCACCACGTTCGTCATTTACTTGGCAGGCGCCTAAGCGGCTCAAACGCTCAAAAGTTTGGTTATACTTTACGAGAACAGATGACAACAGGGCAACTTGCAATACTTGCAAAGTAGATATTTCATTTAAGGAGGAAACACTACGAATATGCAAAAGCATTTGCTCATAAAACAACATAATGACCTTAAATGAATGTCGTGTTTTAATTCCGCTCCGGACTCTTGAATCTCAACCCAGCAGCAGCGGTAACGTTTGCACGTCCTCTCTCGTTAATGCAGCAGGTAAATAATCAGCTAACAGTGCATATTATGTTAGTGCGATCTGCCTTATTACAAAACCTGCCATTACTGTGCGCTGCATTTAGGTGACCATGATGAGAGAGACAGACAGAGTCTGGCTGGCAGTTCTCGCTGCAGTCTACCGGTAGCGTCTCCTTTCAGGCCAGGATAGACGAATGTCACCGAGCAGTGACTAAGTTTGTGGTCAAAGGCTTGCACCCATTTGCCACAGCAGATGCCCCCGATTTTCGGTAAGTGAATGTGTTTAATTGTAGGCAGGGACATTACTGGTTATTCTTGTGTAATTGCTACAGAATAATTTATGTTATACTTTGTTATTGCTACAGAAGAATATTTATTTTATTATTTTACATTTACAATTTTTTTTCCTGGGGACCCTGTGACACCCCATTGAAGAGCCGTAGGCTGTGGATCTCTTAAGAGCTCACTGTTGGATTTGTAAGGCCATGTTACTCCTAAATTTCTATCTTGTTCAAAGAGTAGATATAAAACAAAGTTCTAAGCTAATCGACCTTAGTGTTCTCCTTTTTAAAAAAATAAGAATCGATAAGAGAATCGATAAAGAATCGAATCGTTGAACAGAATCGAAAATGGAATCGGAATCGTGAAAATCTTATCAATACCCATCCCTAATACTGTTTCATATTAACTTCTTTCTAGGTACCTTCACCTGTTAACTTATAAAATTCTTCACAAATAACACTGTTTATTCCCCAAACCATCTGTCTGGGGCTCAGATTTGCCATTATTCCTCAGCAAATTAACAAAAACTACTGTAACACACAGAGATTCTAGGTCTGACCAACCATTGCAGCCGTGGGCAAAAGATGACAACCAATAAAATTCTAAAAGATAATTTATTAGTACAATGATCAAAAAATATGAAGGGATAAAACACTCCAGTGTCCCACTTGCAAAAGGGATAAAACACACCGTCCAAGTAATCACTCTGGCCTCAGCAACCCAACCCTGCCTTTAGGCTTTGGCATATAGTAGGCTCTGTCCTGCACAGAGAGACAAAATATCACCCCATCTCCATTATACAATTCACAGAGCAGAAAACTATCCACCATAAACATATTTAAATCAAGTCATCTTAGATCTGGCCATCAGACATACCTGCACAGAGAGACAAAATATCACAGCAGTGTTTGTAGTGTGGGATATAAGAAGACTAGAGTATTCAAATACAGCTGCCCTCAATTAATCCAACCCCATCACAGCCATTGGCTCACAACATGACACACAAAATCGAGTCTAACCTAGACTTTTAGTCAAGACCGCCTAAACCAAGACCAGAGGGTATCGAGACCAAGACTGACACCGAGACAAAAAAGTCTTTAAGCTGCAGCCAGATGCTGCTTCGTTTACGGGTGTCAGGCATATTTATGTGTTTTTGTGATGCACTCGCACAGTCCTCCTCACCGCTGTCTCATGTCTCACTCATTTACTGAGAGGACAGTAGCACGCTCCACTTGACTGTCGCGTCTCTCACCCTCTCTGTTTTTCACATAATGATATTATCCTATATCCTTGCATGTGATTGGCCAAAATATGGAGGGATTGGAGCATAGCTGAGCCACTGTGTGAGAGCTGAGCAGCGAAAGGAAATTAAGTGAGGAGCCGGCTCTCGCGCAATGGGAGTCGACTCTTCTGATTCACTACAAAGCACTCTCTAAGCACGGCTCTTAGAGCTGATGCTTTTGCGCATGACACATTATCGAACGTTACGTTGTGTGTCATGGATACTGTTCACTCCAAATCTCCCGACCACTATGTCGATCTGAGACAGCAAGACCGAGACAGCGAGACCAAGACAAGACCAAGACCAAAGTCAGTCGAGACCAAGACCACGTAAAAGTGGTCTCCCTCTAACCCTCGCTTTACCGAACTCACTGGCTCATTTTAGCTTAAGTTGTCTAAAAAAAAAAAGCAATTTAGCTTCAAATTTGTTCCAACTCAGAGTCTAACTTATGACCTTATTATGGATTTTATTGAGCACCTGACCAATTATTTTCTTCAAACTTTTTTGGAAATACATCATTCCTGTTCTGGCACTGGTGAGTCAAGTCAAGGAGCCTTTAGATCTTAAAAAATTGAAGCCAATCTAAAGTGCCCTGAATTCTTTCTAATGACCAGTGAGGGTCATCTCCTCTGTGGAAAAAAGAAGTATGATTGTGTCAAACTCATTTTAGTTCAAAAAACCACAGACAGCCTAATTTATTCTCCAGTGAGTTGGATGAGTAGAACCCAACCATCCATCCATTTTCTTAACTATTTATCCATTTCAGGGTCACAGGGGGGTGGAGCCTTTACCAGTAAAACTATATGTAAAAAATAAATAAATAATGACAATATCAATAAGAAGAAGAAGAAAAAGAAAACAAAAATGTAAAAGCATCTTTTTCTATTCTGTTTCTACGTAAGTGCTTTCTATCTAACATTCATACACATTCACACTATGATGGATGCAGCTCTTGCCAAAGGATATTTGTCATGCAGACTGGAGCAGCCAGGGATCAAACCACCAACCTGTTAATTAGTAGATGACCTGCTCTTCAGCCCCAAGTCTTCATGTTTGACACTCGTGTTATAGAAGACGTAATGAGCCTTGTCCTTATTTGATCTGCAGCTTCATTAAACATTTTCCTGCTGAAGCTTCAGTATTTGGCTGGTTTTCAGCAATAATTCATTCCAGTGCTGAATAACTGTGGGTAACACAACCTCTTCACCATTTCATCTTCCCTCCATCCTCTCTTTGTTGATTAGCAGCACCTCAAGATTAACGACTTGTGCATTTACCCTGAGTGGGTGTAAGCACTATGATGGATCAGGACTTTGTGCTCTGTTTTCTTGGTGCCAATGTTGGTATTTGAACAGATGTGTTTAACAGCTGGTACCTTCAGACAGGTTAGTGTTATACGGATACTTTTCTGCTGTATCTTCAATTTGCACCTACTAGCACAGGAGTGGGCAATCCCAGTCCACGAGGGCCGGTGTCCCTGCAGGTTTTAGATCTCACCTTGGGTCAACACACCTGGATCACATGATTAGTTTGTTACCAGGCCTCTGGAGAACTTCAGGACATGTTGAGGAGCTAATTTAGCCATTTAAATCAGCTGTGTTGGTTCGAAGACACATCTAAAACCTGCAGGGACACCGGCCCTCGTGGACTGAGATTGCCCACCCCTGTTAGCATCAGCTAGCACTCCTAAACCATCACAGATATCTGTTTTTATTTTATTTTATTTTATATCAAATGCTTCTTTATCTCGTATGAATCTGTTTCGTTTAAATATTCTGTCACTGGTCCTCACTTAAGCTGCCACCTTTTTATGTTGATCTTCAGTTTTGTGATCATCAGATTTAATAGTAAACATAAAACAGTCCAATAGCTGACAATTTCTAACTAGTTCTAAGGACTCCAATATTTTCATTTAATATTAGTCAAGTCTAAGATGGCTTGTGATTTTTGTGGAATCTACTGAGATTATTTTCTTACTGCTGTTTCACTTTGGTCATTGTTTCAATATTTTCTATATAACTTATGTGCACTGCTTGTGATCACAAAAGTGTACCACAGAGTCAGACAGACAAACTTCAGGGAAAACAATCTTTCTAGTCAGGAAGCATAAAACACTGCAGCACAAGGCAAAGTGGAGATAAATGAGTCAGGAAGTATTAAACATTTCCTTCTTTTTGAGGGCTGTCTTATTGCCTGCTGCCAGTTTCATTTGCACCAAAGACTGATTTTGTAACTGGACAGATTCATGTGTCTAATCTTTACTGACTGTGTGTTACACTGTGATGATGAAATGGCCTCTTTATTTATTTATTTTTGGAGGTAGGGTATTTATTTAAATCTTTTATCATTTTATCTCAGGGATCCATATATTTCCTTTTTCATTAAGACAATTTTTGTATTTTCACTGTCATTTTTGTGCTTGGCTTTTCATTTTAATCATGTGCGTTTTTGTGTTTTGTACGGATTTTTGGGAATCCGTTGAGGAAAATGTTAATATATTTGTCTTACTGGAAACTAAAAGTGACTCAACATGCTGAATATTACATAAAATTCAAATGCAAAAACAAGACAGACCACTAATGGCATTGTTTTTTTTCAAACTTTTTAATAATCTTTTTTTAAATAGAATAATCCAACCCATCTAGGTTATTTTCATTGAGTCTCTGAGCCAAGAAGACAGGGGAAGCTTGCTTGAGGAGATGTCCAAGGATGTGCAGGTGTATAGAAGTGCTTTTACATTCTCAAGGGATAGAGGAGGGGTGGCACACAGCTGGACTAAAGAAACCAAAATTACTCTTTCATTTTTTACTCATGTTACCGTACGTTACAGCTATTCAGAATAAGCAACCTTTCTGTTTTTCATTATTTATACTAACTCTTGTCACACTTGTTGCACCTTAATTAGAAAGTTTTATTAAAAGTAGTGGTTATAATAGTTTAGGATCAGTTGTGTCAAATGTCTTATTTAACTGACATTGGTTTAAAATGAGCTTGAAAGGTGCTCATTTAAAAGCATCAGCAATTGGACAAAATTACTGAAGCACCCATTAGGAGAGGAGCTGAGGAGAAGAATCGAGGACATACAATGAGGGAAATAAAAAAGGTCAGTAAACTAGATCTAAGGTTCTTAAAAACGATGACAAATAATTTACTCAATAACTTTCTAAAAATATTTTGGATACACATAGAAAATGTGGACAAATCAGGGAAAACCTGAAATAAAGATCAGTAAACCAATATATTCTAGCTGCTAAAGAATCCCCCCCCCCCAATTGCTATGTGCCTATACCACTGTGGAAAAGTAATGAGCTGTCCTTCATTTCTTTTTATATTATTAGGAAAATGGAAAATAGGTGCAGTTATTGACTGAAACATGGGCAAGATGGAAATGTAATATATGAGACAAAAAACAGAGTTTGCACACTTGTAACCAGCTTGCAAGTCTGTAGTTCGTACAACCATCTTTATTCTGGAACGCTACTTTTCAATGTTTATAATTTCATCAGCTCATCAAGATTCCTCACACCACGGGCTGAAATGCAGCCCAAACCATGACAGAGCCTCCACCCTGTGTTATAGATGGCTGTAGACACTGTCGTACTGCTCTCCTGAGCCCCACTCACTAGAAACAAAAATCTCAAATTTGGAAGAATTACTCCATAAGACCTGTAGCCACTGATTTTTAGTCCAGGTCTTGTGTAATTTGCCACACATAAAGCCTTTTCTTCAGATTTCTGTAATAATGGCATCCTGACAGCCACCCTTTGATTGAGACCATTTCTGATGAGGTTTTGGTAGTGCTAGCAGAAGATGATCAACTACAATTAAGAAAAAAACAAATCCAAACACAAACAGCTCCCTGGTTTGGCGATATCATATAATTAAAGGGAGGCATAATAATAAAAACTCAATTTGCTACTGCAGCAATAGGTGAAGTCTTTGACGTGAACAGAGGAAGAAAAAAAGACTGTATTGGTCCATTAAAATGTGGTGGTTTGGTTAATGCGTTCAGATTTTCAGGCTTGTGATGGTTTTACATTTCTGAAAGTGAAAACACACATTTAATTTTTTAATGTTTATTGAGTTGGACGTGTATTCATAAAATGGAGAAACTAAAATGTAATTTTTAATGTCCATGTATTGAAGTCCATTTGTCAAGTGTTCTGACTTGTTCCAGCTGATTTCAGATACGCTACAGTGTCATTACAGCAAGTCTACAGCAGTGCTTGTTTGTCCTTAGTGCTACTGAAAGCATCCATCACCATCTGTTACTTCTTCTGGAAAAATCCCATTATGGAAGCTTGTTTAGTTCCCTTATTTGAGTTTGCTGATGCTTTCTTTTGAGTTTTCTTCTCATCCTCTTTGCTACTTGATGATGGTTTTGCTTTAATGGGATCTCTTGAAGCTTGTTTGGAGGGTTTAAAATCATCTTCGGATTCAGAGTAAGATTCACTCACGTAGCCTTTTTCTGTCACTGTGGATGACAAACAAACTGGAGTTACAAATTCATACAAAACAACCAAACTAATCAATCGACTGTGAACAAGAGGACATCGCCAGATTCAGCCTAGATTGCTGCGTTTCTCTTGGTAAGACTGATGCAACAGCAGCAGCGAACATAATGCTGTTATAGTTTAAGGTGGAGCTGGAACCTCTCTACACACTAATGGCAAAGAGCAAAGACCCGGTGCTGTTAAAAAGAGTCCAGGTGGAGTGAAGGACAAAAAGTGATCCTTGCACTTGCTCTGATCTACCACAGCTCTATGTACGCAGAAATTAAACTAAACTATAATCTTAGTTTGCTACGATCTTTAAATTTCACAGCTTGCTGCAGGTTGACAACCCTCATCTCACTTAGTGTTGAACTGAAGCCTGCTGCATGCATTGATGAGTTAATGTAATGGATGGAGTGCACTCAAATAGATTTACCTAAAAGATTTAGTAACTTAGCTTGCAGATTTAGATTAATATTAAATATAATTAAATTATATTAAATATAATAGTTAGATTAGATTTTATTATAATAATAAAAGCCAGGCCTGTAAAAATATAAAAGGAGCTATTAAATCTCTCAGAGAAAAAACATTAAGTTGAGCACTGGCTAATGCATTTTTAGAAAGTACACATTTCTCACAGAATATTACTGCTCTTCCCTGGATGCATAGATTCCTCATAAACAAGTGAAGCGGCTGTGCGCCTGAGTATAAGTATATAAGGAACATCCTTTCTCCATAATAACAGACAGGACTAACAACAGCAGCAGAAATCTCCCAGACCTGAGCTTTTGTCTCATATCGATTACTTGTACAGACCCTGATCTCTTTATTTAAAAACAATCACATATACTGTAGCACTATATATAAATACATTAAAAGTGTTTGATTATTATCTGCACTGGGTGGATTTTCACTGTTGTATGTTTTTCATACCCATGCATCCATCATCGTCCACAAAGATACGGGACTTCATGACTCGTCTTCTCTTCCTTATTTTCATTTCAGAGCTGCTCGGCTGTAGAATAACAAGACACATGCTCCGAGGTAAATACACAAAAAATACATTAAAAAATGAATAAAAGACTACCAAAGTTTCCAGTTATATCAAAAATAGAGTATCAAACACTTACATGAGAATGTCTATCAGGTTCTACCTCCTTTTTAGGACTTGGTGATGACGGTTCTCTTGTCACGACTGGCTGTGGAGAGTCTGGAATAACTGGAAGGGGGAAAACAGATTATCTAATCAATTTTGAAATGTCTTCTTTTATAAATCCTTCTTTTTCCAAAGACTGAAATAAACTGAAATAAAAGTTTTGACCTCACAAGCCATTTGCAGTCCAATTAATTACAATGTTTGGAATTGCTTTTAATGTGCCTACAGCAGCAAAACTAATAAAAAAATATATACATTTATATCTTTAATTCAATTATATCATTATTTGTTCACTTTTAAAATTAATAGGTTTTCAAAATAGAAAACAGCAGAATAAGAGAATAATATAAAAAAAAAGTGTAACCATCTTCATCACTGCTGTCTGGCTCTGGTTTCTTGATCCTCCTCCTCTTTTTCTTCTTCATCTTCTCCTCTTCACTGTCAGAATCTTCAAGCCGCTTAGTTTTGCTATTCAAAAAAAAAAAAAAAAAGGAATTAAAGAATTTAAATTAGATTAAAGCCAGAAATAAACACCCTTTATAACTTTTGAAATTACATTTCTAAGTAACAATTAGAGACAGGGAAGTGGGAGTTGAGGACTGAGGAAAGCGGATTGTTTTCATAAGAAGAAAACTATTTTCCTCACGTACTGAAAGGAATATTTAATCCAATTTGTGTCACATTTCCCACATGAATACCAGCACATACCTTCTGGAGTCTTTCTTTGTGTCTTTTTGTGGCTCCACTGGCGCAACGGTTTCTTGCTTTTCCTCTGGTTTTGACCTTTCATGCTGCTGCGCTGCTCTGGAAGATGACTGAGGTGCTTCCTCCTCCTTCACGGTTTTCTCCGGCTTCTCTGAAGTAGTGAAAAAGAACAATTATTCAGTAACCATATTCAAATGAAATAATTACTGCTCATCTTTCTGGGTTACTTTTGTATGTCGCAAAACTGCATGCACATCGATAAACGTGGAAACTTTATTTAAAATACAAACTCAATTATTCACAACAAAACACTGAAAATATCAGATCATGGCAGCAAAAAAAAGTTGGGACGTGGCATCCATGTTTTCTAAGTAAAACGTAACATTTTCATTTCTGACCAGAAAGGTTTTCCACTTTGCCTCAGACCATTTTAAATGAGCTTTGGCGGAGAAGATGGCAGGGTTTCTGGATCGTGTTCACAAGTGGCTTCTGCTTTAGAGCCTCTACATTCAAACCTTACACTCCATACAAGACAAAACTGTTTTGCTGATTACAACCTGCAGCACTTTGGTACTTTTTTAAAAACTTGTTGGCTCACTCGCTGATTATTTTCCACCATGACGAGTAACGCATTCAATTATGATGCTTTTACTAGGTTTATGTGAAATAAGAACATGACAGGAACAACATTTATTTATATAATGATGTGATTTGTACAACTGCTCTGAAAGGCAGATCGTGTGTCAAATAAAGAGCAAAATACTACTACTACTAATAATAATAAAAACAAACTATGCGCAAAACAGTTTCAAGGTTAAAATAGAAACCTAAAACAAAATAACAGCAGTCTAAATGGAACATATGAATTTTAATCCCCCTTTTAATAAAGTACACCACACACACACACACACACACAATTTTTTTAAATTATTACTCACTTGATGTTTGAGTCCCAAAGAAGTTTGCCACTGGATTGACTTTTGCGACCGGTTTGCTTTTGGGTGCTTCGATCTAAAATACAAAATACACACTTATAAACAAATAGAGCAAAAACTCAAGTACCCTGGAGAGCAACTGACTGCAGCACAAGGACAAAGCCGTACATCATGTGCATCCTCTTTCTTTTCAGGCTTCATCTCTTTGCTGTTATCCTGACTCTTAGGAGCAGATTTGTTAGCAAACATTCCCATGATGCCTTTTGGAGGCTTGGCGGATGATTTTAAAACTGGGCTGGTGTCTCCATTCATGCCAGCCTTTTTGTTTTCAGGCTCAGGTGTAGGAGCTTGCTGAACTTCCCTCGCCTGCTGCAGCTCCACAGAAGACATGGGCACTGCGCTGGCACAGCGGATCGCGCTGTATCTGAAAACCAAAAGGAAATAACTATAAAATAATATTAATAACATTATACATTAATTATGTTTTCATTCTAATAGTGGCTAAACTAATTTTTACACAGGTGGTGTAAAAATGCTGATTACTGGTCACTGCAAATCAAAAAACACCATGATTAGCATACCTGCTGCAGTTTTTAAGATTGTCTTTCACAGCGTCGTAGTCCACAGCGTAAAGTGGGCCGCTGTCTTTAAGCAACGCTTTCTGGACGCTGTAGACGTGCACGCTGACTACCAAGCTCATCTTGGCTTTGAAATCTGCAGAAGAAAACAGCAAACGTGACACACTGCTGCTTCATTTACAACAACTATGTCATTAAATAAAACAAAATACAAAGAAAAGCAAGACTCACTGACATAAAAGTGTACTATTTAGTGATGGTGATGATTATGAAATGAGGACATTACTTTCGAAATGAGAACCAAACAACGAGCCAACCTTGGTGTTACAGAGCAACACAACCGAATGATGTCATGTGAATTAATATTTACACACCTTCCAGCTGCTCCTCTCTCACAACAGACACCTTGTGACTCTGAAAAGCAAACACAGTGTAAAAATCATTAAATCTGCAGCTTTGTGCATGTAGAAAAAAAAATAAATCACAAAAATTGCTACAACAGGTCTCACCGTTTGACCGTTGTCCACAAATTTCCCTGACACAAGGTAGGTGGCATGCAGCTGAGCTGAACTCTCCTTCCTCTTGTGATCCAGGTAATGGTAGAGCATTCTGAACACAAGACACAACTTACATGTATTTCCCACACCTTGAGCCTTTACCTGGGCCACTTAGGAACATCTGTGTTTATGGCATTTATGTATTTATCAGCCAATGACACAAAGTGTTAATGATCTTTTTTTAAAAGAAAACACACAGCACCTTTTTTTGCATGCACACATATGCCAAAACATGCAAACATGTGCATGTCTGCATCTCACTAACACAACAAAAACGGTGTAACTCATTGCAGAAAAACTCAAGCGACATTCCACTGGACTATTACTGTCAAATGTAGTGCTTCTTTGGCGCTAAATACAGTAAGCCCTAATTAATTTAAAATTGGGATTGTTGCTTGGACAAACAAGACATTTTGAAGATGGAAAAAAAAAAGTATCATATATTATTTTATTAGTTCCTGGCATGTCAAAGTAACCACTTACTGTTTTGCTGTGTTGACATGAACTCCAAGAGTGAGACTCAGCCATTTATAGGTTACCTGTTGTAGAGAATGCACACAGGACACTTGTATTTACACAGAGACTACATGACGGATAATAAATATTATCCAAATATTGTCATTTCTTTAAGGTACCGATTATTGTTGCTTTCCATTAAGCTACGTGAGCTGGGAAATATCTAATACTTATCAGATATAAATAAATATCGACTTCATGTCAGTGTTTGAAATGTCTTTACTACAGCAGTGTTTGTCACGCACTTGGCGGTTTCCAGCAGTAACTGAAATTGGTCAACTAAAAATAAGCTTTTCTTCAATTCAAGTGCCATTTACTACATCATAGCAGAGCCGAATTAACACGGAGACCCCTGAACATCCCTAAAATTGATCAAAATGCCCCTGGATACACATAAATTGTCGTGAAAACCAGACAAAGTTAAAACGGCAGTTTTTTTGAGCGGAGTTCAGCAGCCAATCATGTCGAAGCCAGAGCTAATTCACGTTCTAGTTCAGCCAGAAAACGTCATCGCACAAAATGAAATACCGCGAATTAAGAAGGCACTTACTATTTTATTATGGTCATTGACGTATTCGTCAATATTATCCAAATAAAGCTCATCCATTTTGTTTTATTCTCCTTGAAAGCAGACGACTTGCCGTTCCAATTTAACTGCGCGGGAAAGCAGTTTATTTACTTCCTGTTGCATGTCACGTGTCCGCCCGTCCTTCCTGTGAAGCGAAAGTCTTTAGGCTGCCCTCTGCAGGCCAGACGGGGCTGTGACTCACTCCCTGGATCAAATGAATGATAAAAGTAAAAAAAAACAAAACAGGAGCTTCATTCATTTATTTTTACTATATTCCACACACATTATCATTATTAATACGTTTTTTTTGTACCCCAAAACCGTTCCTACTGAGGCGGCTCAGGTCCTTCAATGTTGGTAGGAAAATGCTGACCATGTTCTATCACTCGGTGTTGGAGAGCGTCGTGTTCTTTGCAGCTGTGTGCTGGGGAAGTGGGGTGAAGATAGCTGATGCCAACAGGCTGAACAAACTGATTAGAAAGGCCAGTTCTGTCCTGGGTGTCAGACTTGAGAACCTGGAGGAGGTGTCTGAGAGGAGAATGCTAAAAAGGCTTCTTTCTATCATGGACAACCCTCCCACCCCATGCTGCGCCCCATGATGGACCATCGAGCAAACGCAGCAAAAGACTCATTGCCCGAAATGCAGAACTGACCGCCACAGGAAATCCTTTGTGCCGGTGGCAATAAGACTGTTTAACTCTTCCTCACTCTGTAGGTGATTCTCCTGAGACTATTACCTATGTTATTCTGTTCCCTCCAGACCGTGCAATATTACCCAAGAGTACTTATTGAATATTTGTTTTCATCCCCCCATCATATGCTGCTACTCCCTTCATTCTATTGCACAATACTTGTCACTTTCTAGAACCGCCTGCACTGATAGTTTAGTTATTTATTCACCAGGATATAGTTATGTATATTACTTTGTTAGTGTTATCCGATTATTTGTCTTGCACTATCCTACTGTATATTACTGTACACTATTCTTATTGTATATATTGTATATCTTATATCTATTTCATCTGTTCCTCGGTCTCTCCTGCTGCTTTGAGCATGTACATGACAAAAGAATTTCCCTCGGGATAAATAAAGTTGTTCTTATTCTTATTCTTATTATTCTTAAAAATCAGTGCAAACTGTCTGAGAACAGCAAAATCCACAATGTGAATGCAGTGGAGCTGAGTGGAGAGAGCATCAGTTCATTATAGGCACTATAATGCACCTATGTATGTGGAAAACAATAATGATGATGGGTCTCCAGGGGCCACTTTAATGCTATCTCTTATTATAGTAGCCCAACAATGTGCTTCAGTTTTACCTTACCGTCTATGCGGGAGGCAAAGGAGCAGTTTGTAGAAAATAAAGCTTCTTACACCGCCATCATATCAAAGAGCAATAACTACAACAGCAGCATCCTCAGATTGTTCAGTAGAGGAGTCCATTCCTTCCTCATGGGGAGTCCGCATGATATTTCTAACTCAGGCAATAATAAACTCTTTTGAAAATGACAACAGAACAAAAATGGTTTGCCCAGTGTGTCTTCAGCTTTCAGGCAACTTTCTCAGGTCACAAGAAAAAAAGTGCAGTGCTCAAAACATAGGATTATATGAAGTGATAAGCTTCAAAACATAAATAACAGATGTTAACTGACCTCCGGCTCCTTAGGAAATAAAGTAATCTTTCTCCCTTACTGTACACCGCCTGTATATGGGTATTCCAGTCCAACTTACTGTTGGGCTGCACACCAGGGTATCTGTGGTTGAAGACCACTTCCATCTCAGTGCTCCTTATAGTTATTGGTGTTGATTGGCTCCTTCTCCCACCCCTCGTGAAGTCTACAATGGTTTTTGTGACATTATGATGAAGAGGATTGCATTCAAAGTCCTAAACTGTTCCTCTATTCTCCTCCTGCTCACCACTTTTGATTGATCGGACAACTGCTGTGTCATCAGAAAGTTTCAGCAACAAAGTGTCACTGTTGTGCTGATGTCTGAAGTCTGCCGTAGACATGGTACATGCTACACACGGGACTGTGCTAGAGACACTTTTTTGCAGATACACATATTGTGGTCTGCAGGAGAGATACTCCAAAAACACAAGACCATTGATGGATTGTAGTAAAGGCACTGGAGAATCAAAAAATGTGAATGTCACAAATGCATTGACCAGATATGTATGTGGCCTCTGGATCGACACAGCATTGGTGTGCTTCACTTCTGTTGCATCAGATCTGAAAGAGTAGGTTCAAAAAGTTTAAAGTTATTTATTTGCTTTAATCAAAATGAAATTCACTGACTCTCCCATGTTGATGGGGAAAAAAGAGACTTTTTGTCTCTTATGGATCAATCAAGACAATTAAGAAACTGAATAAATAAATAAATAAATAATGTACCAGAGGAACATTTCCAACCCTGAACAAATGTGCTAAACAAGTAGAAAAATAAGAATGGTTTTAAACAAGCTAACCCATATCATTATCTGAGCATTTCCATTTCTACTCTACCACTTGCAAACCTATTGCTCCAAAAAGCCTTGTTATTAATGAGATGTAGCTGTCAAATCTGAGTGAGGCGCTGTATATATGATTATCTGAGGTGTGTTCTCGCAGTCTATCTGATGTAATATTTAGATTGAAGTAGCTCTGAGTCTTCAGTGCACAGCGCTGCTCTGAAGCTACTCAGCCTGCACGGTAACTTCTAATAGAAATGTCAAACAGAAGGGCAGCGACGTGCAGCAGAGGAGGGAAAAATATTGCCATAATGATGACAAAGTACAAGAATAATTGTCTCACCTTGAAGACGGAGAGCAACACTGAAATCCTCAGGTGGATCAGATTTGGTTTAAATGAAGGAACATTGTGATCCTCTTTGTCTTTCTTCTCATTGTGCTGCACACAAGCACCTTTACCTTTTTGCCTTTTTTGTGGACTCCTTTGCAAATATACCAGTGCAAAAAATGTAAAAATATTTAAAAAATTCAAATTCAAATTCCCTTAAAGACTTTTTTTTTGTCCATATACAGCACCACAGATTTTAAATCAAGGAATCAATAAGCAGTTAAAGTGCAGATTTTTAGCTTTAATTTAAGTTTAACAAAAGTATTGTAGTAGCTATTTAGGATTTTTAGCCAGTTTTATACATAGTCCTCCAGTTTCAGAGACTAATAATAGTAATCGGACAATTGAGTCATAAAAAGTTTTATGTGAGGTCTGTTCCCTTGTTAGTCCATGATAATATTAAACAGATAAAAGACCTTCTGTTTTTTCCAGGTTGACATTTTCAAAGGCAGAAGTTCAAAGGCAGTCCGTCAACTGATGTTAATGCAACAGACAAGGCTTTTTAGTTAGTGAAGACAAAACTTAAGGCGCAAACATACAGCAGCTGAAAATGGCTTGAGTAAAGGCCTGAGAGAAGGCGAGAGGATACAATACAGCATTTGTTAATTTCCACGAGCTTCTAGATTTCAGTCAGTTATTACCTTATTTTCATTCTAGTATTATATTTTGTGCAAACAAATTTTAAATTGAAGATTTTAAATTAAAATTATATCTGGAAGTATATAGTTTCATTGCAGTGGTGTATAGAGGCAAAATTGTGTCCAAAAACCTAAAGACCAGACTGTATCTCACAAGCATGTGGAGCGTGATCAGTCTATGTCTGTGGTTCTTACAAAACTACAGACATAAAAATTTGGGAAACCATTGACAGATATAGATTTCAAAAATAGACCAAATGTGCTTTTACGTAAAAATCCTAATCTATGAAGGTATACATACTTGGATGTCAAATTATAAATCAATCCACTATATTTCAAAGAAAGATATATTTATTTTTTTAAATAGATGTTTCCATAAATACCAGTCAAGTACAATTTTACAAAATCAGGTCACTAAACCAGGTCAGGGTTAAACAAGGTTTTTTTGTTTTAATGAAAGGATTCAGAGTCAGCACATCTGACTCACTGTAAGCAAAATCAGGGGTTGAATTGATATCAAACCGCAGCCCTCCTCTTGTCACACCAGAATGTCACTTGAGTGTCCCAGTGCCCCCCTCTGGTTGGCTCAAGTGCCTCTCTGCTATGAACTAATGCATCAAAAGTAAACCTTCTCTGTAATCCAGCCCTGCATGTGAAAGAAAAGCTGGCTCTCCTTTAAAAGCCAGTGCTCATCACAGCTGCTTTCAGAATCGGGGTAATGTTTGAAACAGTGTTATTCCTCCTTTTGCTGAAGCGTTTATGATACTTTTTATATTGCATTTGTTACTGTTCACTCCCGAATTACATCAAAACCGTGACTGGCTGTATTTGTGTGGATCAAGGGGTTTATTATTGGTTTTATTTTACACTTTGTTTGCAAAACAAACAATATTGGACGTGTCACTCTAGACAAGAAATTCAGTCCAAAGTTTTACATTACAGATGCAATCTCTTTGTGATGCAGTGGCTGTGCCATATTTAACATGTCAGTTCATGTGGGCAGAAAAATACGTTTATGCTTGTAACACCTGGAAATGTTGATAAGTGTCGGCAGTACCTGCAGGTGTCTGACACTCTGTGGCTGCCTCCTGTGCTGCCAAAACATCTCTGATCCATCAGGGCGTGCACGAGGTACCGCTGAGGGTGGTCTGTGATGTCTGGCACCAGGAAGTGGATGTTGGCTTTGGGTCCTGTGGTGGCGCTTCCTTGACTGAGGTTGTTCTGGCGTGTCCTGATGCTCAGCAGGATTCACGTGTGGTAGGTTTAAAATCTGGATCAGCGCCTTGGGCAATTTGTTAAGGTCTTTGAACAATTCGTAAACTTTTTTTTTGCCATGTGGTAGATTGGCTTACATGGGGAGATGATTGCTATCAGGGAGTGACTTTGACGTTAGATACACTTGACCTGCAGCAGTGGCAGCAGTGTAGATGTTACCCTGACAAGCAGTGCTCCACATCATTGCAGAAACTCATGCAGAACATTAGATGGTATCAAATATTTCAGTGGTTTTAATGTTGTGGCCGAACAGTTTATTTAGGTGGTGTTGTGCAATCATACAAGTTTTGTTTTGCCATGGTTGTGACTGCGATCATCATAATATTTCTCCTTCACATACCATGAACTTCTATGACATTGACTTTTTAATGATCCTCAGAACTTTTAAATATTGAAAGAAAACAGAGAAGAACTTTTGATTGCAGCAAGAAAGAAGGATGGTAAACCAGGACGATTTCCCAGACACTGGAGGAGAACGGATAAAATATCAAACCAGCCTCACCAGGACTGGGATGGTCTTTTTGGCCGTCTCCGCCCACCACTCTCACAGCATCTAAGTGTCTGAAAAACCAAGCCCATCCTGACCTCCCTGCCATGGCCCCCAAAAATGTAATTAAATTCATTTTTTTTCTACTTCCTGTGATATAATTTGATTTGCTGGGCCGCTTTTGTCAAAATAAAAGAATGCAAATAAAAAAAAATTAAAATGAGCAAATACACAACAATGAAATCTACATCTACCAATCTACAAATAAAGAAAACACCAAATAAAAGAAAGTGAAAAACTAAAATTACTTTCACATCATGACAGTCGTATCAGTTTATGTTTATCTTAACTTTGACTGGCCTAGAGTTTATTTTGGAAAGCTAAAAGTACACAGTATCTACACGATGCGTTAACACACAGAGGTCACAGTTTCTTTTTAATGTATATATATATATATATTTACATTTATGGAACACCTGAACAGGAACCTTGAACATGATCACACCACACATAAATGGCCTGTATTTATATAGCGCTTTACTAGTCCCTAAGGACCCCAAAGCGCTTTACATATCCAGTCATCCACCCATTCACACACACATTCGCACACTGGTGATGGCAAGCTACATTGTAGCCACAGCCACTCTGGGGCGCACTGACAGAGTGCCGGACACTGGCACCACCGGGCCCTCTGACCACCACCAGTAGGCAACGGGTGAAGTGTCTTGCCCAAGGACACAACGACCGAGACTGTCCGAGCCGGGGCTCGAACTAGCAACCTTCCGATTACAAGGCAAACTCCCAACTCTTGAGCCACGATCACCCCGCATCACATACCACATCACACATCCACAATATCTGAACCCAAATCTGAACCACCAATGCAGTTCAGTGTATTTGCAGATCTGCACAAAATCAGCAGAAAAGTTTACCTAAGATGAGTAATTTATTCATCCATTAATCAAACTGTGGGGCAGACTGTATGTGGATTGGGGAAAAGAGATTAAAACATAATTTTCTGTTAATTTACTAAAGTTTGACTTAAATCTTTTTTTAGTGTTAATCATGGGAAAATGTTGGTGTGCAAGGAGTGGAGTTTTTTTTGGCTTCTGAAATGGGGCATGCCAGAAAAAGTTTGAGAACTGGATTAATTATTCAAGTGTGACCTGAAAAACCCCACAGTCGTGCCTCAGCATTGTATTTTTTTATTTTAATGTTTCGGGGTCTAGTTCTACTTAAAAAAAAAAACACAATTAAACAAATTTTGGTCTTTCCATTATCACTGTTTTTTCTTCTTTGAGTCTCTGTGAAGCAGAGAGGGAAAGAGCCCTCTAATAGTTTGCAGACAGATCTCTGCAGTGCTCTGCAGCGGCAACACGATCCATTAGTCTCAGCACACTCAGATACTCAAAGGGACGTGTAAAATATTTGACTTGCGTGTGTGTGGTTAAAGAGCCCACGCTTTGGCATGGTTTTTGGATCGGATCAAATCTAAAATCTAAAGACCCAGTTCAGACAAACATCAAAAGGCAGAAAACAAACACAATTTTCAAAAGGAGAATTACAACAAAAAACCAAAATCAAAACACATCGTATCAAAGCACAAAGTCCTTTTTTATGTGTGGACAGTAAAATGGCAGCTTTAGAAATCAATCTGATGAGATCTTCTCTGTCTGGCCAAGGTTAAACCTTGATAATGGATTCTTTTATTAGCAATATCCTGGTATAAGAAGGAATCTTTTATTCAGCTGTAAGAAATATCTTATATACGTTTCAAAGGATGGTAACATTTTTGATTTTTTTTCTGCTGCTGTTTTCATGCCCTCAGATAACACATTCTGACTCTTCTGTTCCTTCAGATCAACAGGAAAGATATCTGCTCTCAGAAATGCATAATGAATGTATTAGATATCTATCATGCTGCCTGCAGGCTCATTTCTGAGGCCTTTCCTCTACATGAGGTTTTAGGTTTCACTCAACACAAATCCCCGATTGGTTTTAGGATCTAAAATCGATTACTGATTGCTCAGAGGAGAAGATATCTCTGCGGATGCATAGATGCCGACACCACCTCAGAGTGTTTGACAGCGGTCACACAGCCCATTCCAACTGTCAGGGAAAAAGACGTGTGTGAAACAACATGTAGAGATCAGACAGATTTGCACACATCGACGGCAAACAAGTGACACACTGTGCAGCCTCCTACGGGTGTCTGGTTCAAAAGCTTCGACTGCTTTTCATGTCAGGAACCCCACGCTTATGTGTTATGTTATGTTTTCCTCGCAGCCACCTACAGAGAGGATTGTAGTCATTAGATAAGATGTTACATCTGAATTCTAATTGTCTTCGCTGCAGGTGGGGAGGTACTGTAACAGTGGGAGTGATGACATTTATCAACAAAACATGTTTTATACATTCTCCCACCATGCTGCTCAGAAACATCACAGTAATAATAGTCGACTGTAACTTGAGAAGAAACCTCTTAAGCACATGCCACTTTAGTCATACAGTAAATGGTCCATAATAAAGGGTGGCGGCTGAAACCCAAAACACATTTGTGTTCTTTTTTAAGGCATAGCCACTTTCTTCATTCCCAGTTTACAAAATTGTGAGCTGACTTAAGCAAAAGCAGGTTTAGTGAGTTTTTAGCTGCATTTTAAAAGACACCACTGAGTCCACAGTTCTCAATCTCAGTAGGGGAGAGTCTGGGAGCCACTGCTGCAAAAGCTCTGTCGCCTTTAATTTCCAGCCTTGTATGATGCACAGCCAGTAGCCCTTGATCACATGACCTCAGGGACCCACTGGCGATGCTTGGATGTAAAAAGTTCTCTGATATATGCTGGTGCTTGTCCATACAAAGCTGTACAAGTCAAAACCACAATCTTCTGAAAGTGGAGTCTGAAGTTAACGGGGTGGCACTGCAACAGAATTAGCAACGGTGTGATGTGTGAGAAGCATCGCAGCAGATCAACCTGCAGATGATCCGAGGAGGTTTTGTTTAGACAAGTGAATAATGGAGGAATGAAGGCATGAAAAATAATCTTGGAACATTTTGTATAAAGAATGTATCAGAGATTTCACATGAGCATCCAAATTCAAAGCCGAATCAATGATCACCTTAAGGCCCCAGATAAATAATTTAGCAAAAGCAGCAAAGAGACCAAGATTTTCCATTATCTTAGGCACAAATCTCATCAGAGATTTTCAGAGAGAGCTTTAAAGAGTAAAAAAAATTGTTCAAAATGTGCTGTAAAGAGAGCAGACATAACAGAAAAAATAAAGACCCCAAAACAGAACCTTGTTGCACACTGTAGGCAAGAGAAGTGCAAGAAGACCTGACCTTTTTCAAGCAGACACAAAAAGGAACATTCTTTCTTTATGTGGTTTGTCTACAGTCTTTTTGAAAAGCTTAGCAATAAACAGCAATAAAGGCCAAACTGTCACAAATTGACTGTGCAGCAGGCAGATTGCAGACCCAAATGCTGGACTCGGGAAGCAAGAAGTAAACTAAAAAAAATTGCTTTAATGCTGACTAATCACAAGAATGTGAAAATTTAAAAATATTTGCATAGCAGGAACTTAAAATACAGTCTTTTGGGGAACCCCACCCCATCACCATCACCACCACCATCACCACCACACACACAACTGTGAGGGATAACATGACATAGGACAAGGGACAACTCAGACAAAGTAAACAGGCACACACCAGATGATGAGGGCAGAGGTGACAAGTGAAAACATAGCTGAACTAGAATTGAATTGAACACAAAATTGGACAAACTAAATACTGACTAAACAAGATACACAGAGACCTCTGAAAGATATAAATGTTACAAAGGACATAACCAATAAAGGAAGAAACAGCTCCATCTTCAACTTGGTCAGTATATCCACAATCCCAAACTATCTCAGCCTTTCCTCTCTAACTTTGTCTCCAAAATGTTTAACCTGAGCTGTCCCTCTCATGTATTCAATTGGAATCTTGTCTTTTGTAGTTGCTGCCGGTGAAGGCTTTAACATCTCCAACTCTGCCACCTCCAGCTCACCCTCCTGCCTTTTAATTAGTGCCAGAGTCTTCATAGCAGGTTTCACTACCATCTTGTGAACCATTCCTCTCACTCACGCTGCTATCCTTCTGTCAGAAATCAATAAGTAATTATTATTAATAATTTTTTTCTCAGCATGAAAATATAATCCTTCCAGCCGGCGTGGGTTTTCTCCTCTGGTTTCGTTACACAGCCCAAAGACATGCAAGACGTAGGTGTGGATTTGAGCGAGAGCAGTTGTCTCCTTGTATTAGTCCTGTGGCGGACTGGCATCTATGGTGTACTGTACCTCTATCATAACGTTAGTTTGCTTTGAGGCTGATGTAGGTTTCAGCCTCAAAGCAAACTGAGTTAGATTAACAGTTTGCAAAATGGATGGATGCAGCATGAGAACCGTGATTTCTGAGGTTTTATTTAAATAAAATTAGAACTGTTTAAATGCTTCAGAATTTCTATCAGTGTAATACACATTAAATATATTGCACATTATCTGTAACTACTAAAGACCTTACACAGATGCCCTGATTACGTTGCATATAACAATGAAAACAGAGAGAAAACAAAAGGAAATCAACATGAGACGTGTGGAAGTGTTAAGCATAGACAGGGGGTTGAGATATACAGACTAACAGAAACACAGACTTTTATCACATCTAACTGTAGCTAATAAATATCTAATAATGTTGAGACTCATATTCATTTGTATGTCCCTGTTCACAGTTCTGGTGATTCTTTTGTTTCCCTTTAATGTCTGTTTAAGTCACATGCCTTTACTTGACACAAAGTCCATGTCATTTTATCTGGATCTGTATCCAGGATAAAACCCTGTATCAAGGTTTTGATTCCTAGCGTTGCAAAGTCTAAAAAAACTTATTTGCAATGTTTTCTGCTTTCTGATTTATGTGCACAATGAAATAAAGTAGATGAAAATAGCTTGAAGTTCTTACAGCTGTCACTGCAGGTGCAGAAGAAAAAAAAAAACATAGCACTTTAAATCCGGCACCAAACCGTATAGGTTAATCCAGCCTTCAACAAAGTGCCTCTTACTTAGGAGCTAAAGTCTCCTGAATTCAGCCAAATTTACACTTTTTGTACATTTTTGTGGGAAAAAAAGCTGGTGTGACATGCTGAGAGGGAAAAACATGGAAGAGAAATACAAAATAATGAGAGGGTTTTAGAGGTTATGGACTCTAATGGTCTCTGTTGAAGACAAAGATCAAACGGTCAGGACCGACAAGACAGAAACGAGGAGCTGCATTTGTGGAGGTTTAGACCAAAAATATCATATCATACAGAGTTAAGCTGGAGAAACAGACTGGCGCATATAAAGACCTGCCAGACTTGACACCAAAACAGTTGATGACATTTGGTGACAGGAAGTTTATCACTTTTAAAAGTTAGCAGAACAGCAGTCAGTTTATCTATAACAAAGATACACAACATTGATATGAGAAGAACCACTATGAATGTCTTAAAGCATATATTTGATAAAGTTGGTACATATTGTATAAAAATCAATAGTCACCATTTGTGTAATGTAAAGTTATGACATTTGAGCTATTTATAAGCACATTTGAAAACAGCAAACACCATCTTTTTTAACACTGAAAAAAAAGCAGAGTCGTGTGATAAAATCTGTAATGCTCAGAATAATCATGCTGCCACAATTATTTATAATAGATCAGTCAGGGGAGTTAGTGTGTTGGCCGCAGGTACAGGCTGGGATGAAGGGACAAGGCACAGTGCCAGCTTCATAATGTTACCATTGACAGGGTTAGCTTTGATTATTTTCTTTATCATTCAAGATAGTCATAAATGAATATAATTACTGTGTCATTGTTACCTGCTGTCTGATTTGAATCCCTTTTTGACTTCTCTCCAGACCTCTATAGAATGCCGACCCTGTGGGTTTAATCCCCTTTAAAACTGCTTCTTGAGGAAGGAGACGGTTTATTAGGGACTGAGCAGCTTTCTTTGCTTTGATGATTGACCCAGCTTTCTGTAATCTCGCAAACAGTCAAACCAAACTAATCATATAACCTCCATGGCAGGGAAAAATACGAGAAGCAACCAAATAATGAGTTCATATATTCAAAATATGCCCAAAACATTTTGGATATAGACATAAACATGCTGGAACATAATGGCATAACACTCACAGAAAACCCAGCCAGTTGGGAAGGATGTACTAGCAGAATATGCACAGAGGAAGCCAAGTGGGGAGCTGGGGGGGATCCAGCTAAGCTGACTGGGAGGACTGGCAATCTATTAGGTGCTTGTGTGCAGACAGGTGATTGGGAAGACTGAAGATATCTGGTGTTGGTTGGGGTGAAACACAGGAAACAAAAGCAGGACTGGATGGTGGTGACTGGATAGTTAATTTAGCTTTGGAAGGTTCCTAACACAGTGACAGGACCCAGGAAAGGAAGGAAAATAAGAGCTGGTCGAATTCTCCAAATGTTAAAGAAATGCACTTTAAGAAATGATGTATCATCTTTTAAATAAGGAAAGGAAATAATGATCACACAATTCACTGTGATGTCCACAAAGGGGTGACTGGATAGTGTAAATTATTGCTTTTATGACCATACTAAACAATAACCTGCTGATATGTTTTAAAAAGTTTGCTAAACCCACAGGTGAACTGCAGCTCTATTTTATTTAGTAATTTATTTATTCTATCTATTTTATCCTGTTATAATGTTGTTTTTTAGTTTGAGGGTTTAGAAAAATGTTTAATATAGCAAAGTGAGTTGGTCAGTCAGTCAGTTTGCATTGCTTATGCCCTTATTTGGTACATTAGGTGTTATTAGTGTTCAGCCAATTCATTACCGGTTCCATCCTTTGGTAATAAAAGGATATTTTTCAACAGGTTGTGCATGTTGGTTCAGCCAGCATAAAACATCACAGTAATAACAGATGGTGCAAATAATCTAGGATGAACTTTTGGTAGGTCATCTTCAGGCCAGTGTAGTTTCCCTACAGTAGACCCATAGCAGCAACATCTGATACTGTATTATTAAGGAGTCTTCTGAAAGTGATGTTTGGTTCTCTTTTCCAAAGTCCTTCTGAATGCTCCTGCTCATATTTCCTTGACTTTATTGAGTTCAAGGAAAACTGATAAAAAAAAAACCCAAACAAAGAGGAAGGACATTTTCAGGTATTTCACTGCAACCTCAGAGAAAAACTGCACATATTCAAACTCACTTCAGTCCATTCAATAGATAACATTTGAAGCAGTGGTAATCATTCATGTCTGCATCTCATAGCTCCCCCATTCAATCTGATCCAGTGACCTTGTAGTTATTAGTCTTGTTTTCCAACCAACCAGCTGCTTCCACCCTGAATTATAATTAATCATTCTGATGTCACAGATTTTATGTACCCGGGATTTTCTTGATGAAATTTTGCTGTTAACATTGAAATTACACAGTAGCTGTTGCTGGCGGTTCCTCCGCAGAGAGGCTGTTGTGGCTGCGCCCCAGGCCCAGTGTCAGGCTCTGTCAACGGGGACAATCATTAGCCGCCTCCCCGAGGAGCTTTGTTTCCCCTCTCAGCATCCGCTCCACTTCACCCTCAGCTCTTTGTGGTGCCTGCTGATAAGGCCAAGCTAATATCTGCTCGGTCGCTCGCTGCATAGAAAATGATAAACACGGGCTGAGCTGCCGTCCACAACATCAGGACAATAGACACCGGATTCTAGCCCCGGGGCTATTGTTATTCTCGCAGAGGATGGTGTATGCACAGCCAAAACCCTGGCCAGGTGGTTTACACAAAACATGAGACGTGAAAGGGTGACAGATAGACTCAGCACTTACAATGGCTGTGTCAAAAACAAAATGTCACGATTTCAACTCGGTGTCCACAATCTCAAGAGGGCCCTGAGAATCATAGTATAGCCACTGGTTGTTTCATTCATCATAACAGCATATGTATATTCTAAAGTGTGTTTTGGCTTGCCCTCCAAAAAACTAAAACTAAAAAAATAAGTATCAGACATTCAAACAATTTCTGAATTTTAGGATTATAAAGGGGCAGACACAGACGCCTGCTGAATAGCATAATATACAAATAAGCTCTAGAATTTGACTCTAGTACACAGGTGTTTTTGATGGGCTAAGCCAAGCTATTGTTCAGATAAGTGTATTAAAAAATCTTACAGCTTTAACAAAATATAAACAGGAGGTTTCAAAAATCAATTGATAAAATAAACCTGCATACAGCAGACATAAACAGGAGAACTTAGCTATAGAGAATGAAACCTTCTGTAGCAGCAGTGCACTGGAGAGTCAGTGTCAAGTGGCCATTAGAGGAAATGCAATTTGTGACACTTCTAAGCTACTTTTGGCTGCTTCCTCATTCGCAAAGGGTCACCACAGAGGGGTAGTGCTGTATTTTTTATTTAGCAGCCTCCCAGAACTGAACTGGGGTGCTTTTGCTTGTAAAGAGAATGTGTTAAATCCTTTAGTATGAATCCCCAATTTGTGGCACTTCCACACTGACTTAATTTTTATTTAAGCCAAATATTGTATTTCCATTAGTCAATATATGTCTATGTGTCTGTAGTAGCAAGGTGGATGATGGTCCTGGGTTTAAGTCCAGGTCATTCTGTGTGGATTTTGAATGCTTTCCCATTGCTTGTGTGGGTTATTTCCTGGCTAGGTTAAGCTGTGATTCTAAAGAGTGACTGGGTGTCTGTCTATCTTAGCCCTGTAACATGTTGGCAGTTTTTACTTTGCCTCTTGCCCTGAGACAGCTGGGATAAGCTCCAAGTCCCAGTGACACTGAACTGGGTAAGTGGAAGGAAATGGATGCATGTAAATGTATGTACACTTGCATAGCTTCCTATTTTGTGGTAAATTTAACAAAGGGTAACTTTGGACAATATCAAGATCAGATTGTGTTCTGGTGTTCTTCTGTTAATTATTTCCCTTGTATCCCTTAAAATGGAGCATTCTAAGATCCACTTATCCATCAGTTTTCTTACAGTCATGTAGTTCAGGGTCACTGGAGCCTATCCCAACTTCCATAGAGCAATAGGCTGGGTACATCCTGGATGGGTTGCCAGTTTGTTAAGGCTAACACAGAGAGATAGACAACCATTCACACTCATATTCACACCTGAATGACACATGAGCAATTTATAATGACCAGTTAACCTAGCCCACTAACTGTATGTCTTTAGACAGAGAGAGGAAGCTGGAGTATCTGGAGAGAACCTGCGTAGACACGGGGAGAACATCCAAACTCCACACAGAAAGGCTCCGGCCAGATGGTGAATTCAAGCACAGGGACACAGTGCTAACCACCTCACTGTACTTCCTGATCAGCTTGAAAACAGACTTAAAAAATATACCCAAAATATGAGTAAATCTCTAGTCTCCTGGTATGTGTTTTAACCTCCCAGCATATCTCTGAATGATGACTTCACTGCTCTTTTGAAGTGGAACACTTACATTGGTGGTGTCAGACTGTAGGAAGTAAAAAAACTGATGTGATCATGTGATTAGAAGACTTGCTACTGTTTAATCTTCCACATAAAGACGGCTTTATGATTTGGGGGATTTTTACCCCTTGCTCTACCTGTGATGTCTTTTTGCTATTATCAATGTAAAAATTGCCACAAAAGGAACAATAACCATAACGTAACACAGATGACCTCAGTTTTATCTTGATAAAATCAGAGGAAAGAAATCACTTCGAAAATAATCCTTCAGCTACAGGTGATCAAATATTCCTGGCTAAGAAAGGGATTTAGGGTGCAGGAGGTGCTGAGGAAGGAAGAGGCAGAATAAGATACAAGGATTTATAAGAAAATTGTTGCATTCATCAGTGCAGGAGTTCTGAAATTGCTTTTCATATTTGTGTAAACAACTCATTACCATTTTAGCAAGAATGGTGCAATTTCCAAACAAGATGGTGCATATCATTCGGAAAAATAATTTGTGTGAGCTCTGATAAGACGGTTTTGCCTCTTTGCAAATAATTTAAAAACATTGTGAATTATTTCCACACTCTCCTTTAGCAAACACCAAAAATAAAGTCTTGTTTTGTCAGTTTAATTATTTGGATGTGAATGTAAGTGATTCCTTGTCTCTCCAAATTCTTGGAACAGTGGTGGCCTGCAGACATGCCTCCAACGCAATGCCTCGTCTATTATTACATAAACAGCTTGATGAAGTCCTTTTACGTCTAGCATAAATCTTACACAGCATTTAATTAAAAGGATATCTTACCAACAGTCAAACATGGTGGTGGTAGTGTGATGGCCTGGGACTCCTTTGCTGCTTCATGGACGACTTGCCATATTTGATGGAACTGTGATGTCTGCTTCTGGCCCTCAGTTCACACCCTGAAACTTAGTGTTTCTAAGTGTTTCTTGTAACCTAAGTCTGGATTAAAATCCAACTGAGATGCTGTGGCATGAACTTATACAGGCTGTTCATGCTTGAAAGCCCTCCAGTGTGACTGAATTAAAACAATACTACAAAGAAGATTGACAAGAGTAAGAGAAAGAGAAGTAAGAGAAGAGTAACACAACCAGTTATAAGGTTTAGAGGGCAATGACTCTTTCACACAGGGTCAGGTAGGTTTGGATAGCATTGTGCCTTTAATAAATGAAATCATCATTTAAAAAACTGCATCTTATCTCTGCATAATATTCCAATTTGTCTGAAACATATAAGCATAACAAATACAAAATTCAAGACAGGGCCAAATACTTTTTCCACATCACTGTAAAAACACAAATTGGTGGAAAATATATAGAGTATGTATTTATTAACAGAAACAGAAATAAACTGAAATAAACCTCACATTGGTAAATAATTTACTTACTGAATCTAAAAATAACAAATAAAACAATATTATAATTGTAGGATTAAATCCCTTAAAATCAGTATTACAATTAGAAGCTAATTTTTGAACTGACATGTAAGTTTCTGTTGAGTAGGTTTTAAATGTTAAGGATTCCAGTGAGACGTATTTAAATTTAGTGTTTGAAGAGTCTGAAGCTCACAGGAAATAATTACATTGGCCAACCTTATTATTTGGAGCACCAGCCATGTCTACAATGAGCTTTCAACACTTTGACAGCACATATTACATAAAAAAAGAAAAACACACATACTGTAGGTCAACTTTAAACTACATTTAAGGAAAAGAAAACCCTGCAGTGTGAATAACACGTTTCTTTGTCTCACTAGTTGCAGTTGGAAATGAAATAAAGAAAAAATACATTTTTGGAATCACACACTTGATTAGATTTAAATATTTGTGAGAAATTAAAGAGTCCCCCAACGATTTGTTGACAGCTAAAAAGGGTCATATTGGTAGATCTCTGGCAGATATTTCCTTCATGTCATTACCTCTGATTCCTCCAACCATGAAGGTTCAGTCTCCAGCTCCACTGACTTGCACAAAGTCATTATTAACGTCTCCTCTTTTATGAATGCTAATAGTTTCTTCTAATGAAGCTGGCCGTCTGTCAGTCTGCTCAACTTTAATAGAAATATTTCCACATTTGTTTGGTTTTCATTAAGCGGCTGAGTGCAGAAATCTTCAAACAAAGGAGCGCACATATAATTTTAATAGTGGACAGGAAACACAGACTTCTCAGGACTGTGGATATGTTCTCACCCACACAGGAGCTGCCCCACAGCCACACGACCTCTTCTCTGACTCTGGTTACTAGGTCTGCATAATCACACTCTCCTTAATCATTAAAAAAAACCACACTCTTAGAGCCCAACAGGCTTCTTTCTGCAGCCAGATCTGCATGATGATTATCCTCCTCAGAGTGAGCTGCATATCAACTCTCTGCATGTCGCCGTGTGGCTCACTCATCCAGAAGCCACATCAAATGAAAAACTGAGAATCTGATGCTTAGATCTGTCTGCACAGGGCACAGGGTGTCTTTAACTACTTCCACTGCACTGTGGGGGGTGTGAGGAGGCTGCGTCGCATAAATCTGTCATGTGTGCTCTTTTCTGTGTTCATGGAGCTCTTTTGTGGCATTTACATCTGTGAGTTAAGCTAATGATGAATAAGATCCCAGAGTTAAAACTTCATATTAATGCCAGCCAGCAACTTCAAATGTCAAATTTAAATGTTTGCAGTGTATAATTGGTTATTATAATTTTAATTATAATTACCAACTAAGATATTCTGAACAGTAAGAAAAACAAAACAAACTGATTCCCAGTTGAGCTAAACTTCAAAAAAAGGCCCCCCATTGGGATTATACACATTATATACACACACACACACACACACACACACACACACACACACACACACACACACACACACATATATATATATATATATATATATATATATATGGGGTCTATCACACCAGGCAAGACCCCAGGTGCAGGCTGTGTAAAGATGCCCCAGAGACAATCCAGCACACAACAGCAGGGTGCAAGATGCTAGCAGGCAAGGCATACATGGAACGCCATAACCAAGTGGCGGCATAGTGTACAGGAACATCTGTGCCGAGTATAACCTGGAAGTCCCAAGGTCAAATGGGAGATGCCCCCAAGGGTGATGGAGAATGACCGAGCTAAGATCCTGTGGGACTTCCAGATGCAGACGGACAAAATGGTGGTGGCTAACCAACCGGACATAGTGGTGGTAGACAAACAGAAGAAGACGGCCGTAGTGATCGATGTAGCGGTTCGAATGACAGCAATATCAGGAAGAAGGAACACGAGAAGCTGGAGAAATACCAAGGGCTCAGAGAAGAGCTCGAGAGGATGTGGAGGGTGAAGGTAGCGGTGGTCCCCGTGGTAATCGGAGCACTAGGTGCGGTGACTCCCAAGCTAGGCGAGTGGCTCCAGCAGATCCGGGAACAACATCGGAGATCTCTGTCCAGAAGAGCGCAGTCCTGGGAACAGCTAAGATACTGCGCAGGACCCTCAAGCTCCCAGGCCTCTGGTAGAGGACCCGAGCTTGAAGGATAAACCGCCCGCAGGGGCGTGCTGGGTGTTATAACACCCAGCACGCCCTGTGGCGATCTGGGAACAACTAAGATACTACGCGAGGGGCGTGCTGGGTGTTATAACACCCAGCACGCCCCGCGCGGCGGTTTATCCTTCAAGCTCGGGTCCTCTACCAGAGGCCTGGGAGCTTGAGGGTCCCTGCGTAGTATCTTAGCTGTTCCCAGGACTGCGCTCTTCTGGACAGAGATCTCCGATGTTGTTCCCGGGTTCTGCTGGAGCCACTCGCCTAGTTTGGGAGTCACCGCACCTAGTGCTCCGATTACCACTGGGACCACTGTTACCTTCACCCTCCACCCTCCACATTTTTCTTGAGCTCTTCTCTGAGCCCTTGGTACTTCTCAAGCTTCTTGTGTTCCTTCTTCCTGATGTTGCTGTGATTCGGAACCGCTACATCTATCACTACAGTCGTCTATCTATAACAAAAAAAATTGTTAAAGAACAAAGTGACCTTCCCAAAAAATGTGGATGGGGTGAGCTGACTCAGCTGCTTATAAGCCGACACAAAGTGCCAGTGTTGGGATGGCTCCTTTCTAAGTTTAAAAAGATGTTGCTAAATTTCAATAAGCTCCCTGCTGTCTGACATGTTGAGCTGATCGCTTTCAGTCCCTCCCATTTAACAACTTAATACATGGCCACAAGCTATTCAGAAATTACCTAGATTTTGTGAACTGGTGCTGTAGAAATAAAACTGAATTGAACTGACTTCTTTCTCATGAAATCTGTGCCGGTTTGAAGAAGAAGGCTCATGTCTCGATAGGGGAACTGGTGTTACTTATTAAGGCTCTGAATACCAAGCTGTGCTTAAGACCAAGCACCAGCATGGCTTTTATTTTTAAATCTTCCAGTGATTGCAGTTTATTGACAGCTCTGTGGTCCTTTTCTCCAAGAGGAAAACACTTCACTGTAGCATACATTTACATATAATCTTTTAGAGTTTAGGTAAGTACCTTTGCAGCTCTTTTAATGAGTTTACTGAAGATTATTAATTGATTGTTGCTTATACTTTATACCCTTTCTCTTGTAACAGGGTGGTAAAAGGGGACCACACTTTGCCCATTAATCCCTAAGGAAATTATGTGGTTACAGTTGCTCCAAGACAATAAGAACAGTAACAGGCTGAACTACATTCAATAATACAATATTACAAAGTTACAAAATATAAGAAATAACTCTAATAGATACAAATAGCTCAATTATAAATATCCAGAATATTACAGGGACTGAATATTTATGATTGACTCAAAGTGAAAGAGAAAATATCTGTTAATAAAATCACAGAAATCTCTGCTTAAATTGTCTCAGACTGATTGAGGAAAAATTTTATTTTCTTCTGCCAGTTTGTTGCTCAACTAACTGCACAGCCATTCAGTTAATTAATCCAAAATTGTGTTACTATTCACAGAGAGGATCACAAATTATACAAGAAGTATACATGTACTATAACCAGGGAAAGTAAACGAGGAGAATGGCTGCAAGGCTTGACTGCATTAGGTAACAAGACAATGTGGCAGGTGACAGAAACAACACAGGAGCCGGAATAGCGCCTGGATAATTGAACACATGCGAGAATAATTCAACACTGGTGGAACAAATGAGGGTGGGACCGGTAACAACAGGAAGTCAAATTCACAGTAGTGCTAAGTGACTTGAAAGTACAAAATAAACAAAAAATGATTTTAAATAGGAACTCAAAACCACGATAAACTGACTGAAAGCTGAAGGAAATGTAACCTTCTGATTGATTGTTGGTTTTCAGCTCACTCTAACTGGGTCATTGTACATGTGCATTGGATGTTTAATAAAGAAATGTTCCTTTCTCAGATGTTCTGTCTCAGCTGACTTCCTGCCTACACATTTCACATTAGCTACGAGTCAATTTCAAAAGGAGTTGGTTGACTCCTCCACCAATTCTGATGATTCAGGAGATCAAAATTTACTTAAGTATCCCTAAATGTCCTGCAAGTGTTTACAGCTGACAGGTATAGTTTTCTTACCAAAAGAGAATAATGCTTTTATGTTTTAAAGCAGAATGGGCATTTTTGGAAGTAAGGACGATTTTGAAGAATGCCAGTCATCACAGGAATGGGTTGGCCCACTGTCTGTGAAAAATACATACAAGAACTGCAATTCTGTTGAATACAATAAAGTCTAAAAATGCTAAATGTTTCACAGGGAAGCTGGGCCAGGTTGACAGGTCTGCTGTGCTTCGCTTATTCTCACAAAGAACTTGATATTAGAGGTGTTTAACTTGAATGCAGTTTGCCTGTTTGAATATTCATTTTCTGAAGGGATTAATGAAAACTAAATTGACCCTGACTAAAGTGACCCAGAGTGTTTGAAATTCATGGTCTCAATTCACTCGTTAATGAATGGAAATTTAATGCTCAGCGTAGCTCCGCTCTCCCATCTTTGCTAACTGAACTTACTTCACCGTGAAATCCGGTGACCTCTGATTCATTAGTGGAATTACCATTTGTGTGTGTGTCAATGCTCTTGGTAGTAACTTTTGTTTTCAGAAGGATTTGCTTCCAGGAATAGAGCAGTTTAATCACAGAAAAAAAAAAGTCAGGAACGTCTATTAACTCCTTCACCTTAAATCTTTCCTTTTAATTCCTTTTCAAACTAAGAAAACATTTTCCCTTTTGTAACATTTAACCACCTTTAGATGAATTTACACTGATTCTTTGAATTAAATGATCAGCTACACAACATGACCCTTCAGTAGAGTGGCATGAATTTAAAAGGATCCAGCTGTGAACTGTTATCACACACAAGCTCTGGAAAATGTTAGGAAAAGTTCTCACATGTAGCAATTCAGAGGCAGTTTTTCTCAGCAGTATTCTCAATATTAGAGTAAAACCTTTACCTCCTTGAGTGTAATATAATGCAGTTTTGTAAAATGCCTTGTGCATCTCCTCATTACACACAAATTGCCCTTAGGCTTGGGTTCCTTGATCCACAGTGCTGAGCGAGAGAACAATCGAATCCAAAATTGGATGTTTGGGGGGGGGCAGTCAAGACTGTGCTTCTTATCCTGTATACTGTATGTAGCAGACTCAGATGCAGACACACATTTAAGGTATTTATTTAAACCAAAAGTGAAAGCTGAAAGAAGAGAGACCATGGTAGAGAGTGGGCAGATAGGCGAGTATGGCTGGCAAGAATGGGCAAGTTTCACCACAGCACTAGATGTCCATTTATGGCGAGGTCTGGATGAATGGGCTGGTTCTTGCAATGAGATAACAGCATACAGGTGAGTTGGCCAGGATGTCAATCAGGGACTATTCCAGGCAGGTCTCGCACCTGAGTGGTTTACTTTGAAGCAAGATTAATGGGTTAGTGTTCTACGTTGAGCTTAGAGTCAGAGCTTTCAGCGTCACGAACTTGTAAAGTTATAGCAGTGCAAGTATTATCACTGGAACATGCATCTAATCTG
Source organism: Oreochromis aureus (assembly GCF_013358895.1). Classification (NCBI taxonomy): domain Eukaryota; kingdom Metazoa; phylum Chordata; class Actinopteri; order Cichliformes; family Cichlidae; genus Oreochromis; species Oreochromis aureus. The sequence goes on along the minus strand of NC_052959.1, from coordinate 27,711,231 downwards.
TTCATGTGGTGATGCAGAAAATATAAAAATGTTGTTACAATTGATTACAATCTGCTGCTAAGTCTCTTTTTGTAGCTACTGGAACACTGAACTGACACCAGGAATACCTTTTCAATCAGTAAATGAATTGATTTCACTTCAGTCTGCAGCAAACTAAAATGATTTCCACGTCTCCTTGAATAGGCTACGGAAACTACCATTTAATGTTTAAATGTATTCAATTTAAAGTTTCAGAGTTCTAATATGCAGCTGTCACCTTAGAAATACAGCACCAAGAGTGCACTCTGCATTACAATAATTAACATTAATTAAAATGTTTATTTTACAGCCTCGTGTGTTAAATTGCAAGATTAATGATTTTCTGTAGCATTAAAGTTAAAGAGTGTAAAATACCACTTCTGGCTGTCAGTAAATTGCACAATGGAGTCAACTATATTCTGTTTTTGTTTTGTTTGTTTATTTACCTCTTCCAATTCAAAGAATCCTGTGAGTGTAGACTGTCAGCCTGCCATTTATCTCAGTTGATGTCCATCTGTATTTATTGTGGAGGAGACAGTAAAGCTTTGTAAAAGGAGCCTGAAAAGAGAGTCAGTGAAACTCACTTCTGTCCAGTGATATTGATCCTGAGGTGAGTCGTTGAGGATATCCTGAACTTTTCTGTCTGTAGCACTGCTGTTAGCCAGTGAAACTTCCTTTGAAGCAGATCTAACACTGTTGGACTTAGATACTTAACTCTCAGATGATGTGAGAATCTAATAAAACTGTTTCTCAGAGGGAAAGCGTGATTTTTAGGATGCTCAAGCATTAGCTGGCATAATGTCAGTCTATAACCAGCTGTTGGTTATAGGCTGGAGATGGGATGGTCGCATGTTTAGTCTGCAGAAAACAAGTAATTACAACAATAAATGAATAAATATAAGGAAAGCATGTTTATGCACTTTTTTGTGTTAGAGCCCTGACTTCTGTGCAGGAGATGAGGCTTAAGGTGATGATGAGATAGAAAAGAGGGAAGAGAAAGTGCTCTGGTGGAGGAGGAGTACTAGTCGTACTACATATGTGGCCGGTTTCTAGTCACATATATAAAATGGGACTAGGTGAAATGACGATGTCCATTTTGGCCACTATATTCAAGATGGTGGGGCAATATGGCAGCTTCAACGAACTGGAAATGTTTTTAATGTATTAATTCAATGTTTTTGAGAATCTATCAGTTTGTTGGAAAAAATTATTGGATACTAATCAGTGTATATTTATAAGTATATTTGTTTATCTAATACAAAAAATACTTACTGTACCTTTAATCGCTTGTCTTTTTTGCACCAATGAGGAGGAGAAATGGGTAAGGTAGGAGGAGGTAGGCTGGATGCATCCAGCACCATGATACGTTTGTGTTTTGCTTTTCCCCTAATTGCTTTTTACTTTTGCCTTCACTGGTATTCGATTTAAAAAAGCAAACAAACATCCTTTTGTGTCAGTAACCCTTGCAAAAAAAAGAAGACTGGGGAGTGACAGATCCATCTCACTAACAGCGTAACCTGGCACAGATGCCAGATTGTGTGTGTAAATTTGCAGCATCACTGGCTTTGACAAAATGACAGAGAGTGATGGCCTAGTGATTAAGTTGCCTGATCTTATTTATACATTTATTTGTTTTTATTGCCTTTGTCTTTCTCTGGCTTGTTTCTGTTGAGTAATCTAATACACAGAAAATAAAGAGACATCAGTCTCAAGTTTTTACACCTGATGCTTAAATCCACAAGCACACCACCTGTTCTCTCGTTTCAGATACACACTGATACTCCTGCCTTTCATTATTCAGAATTAGATGACAGATGAATAAATCACACAAATTAAAACAGAGTTTGTATTGTATCATAAATAATCACCTATCATGTAACCTAGGTGTCTTATATAGATACTGCAGCTTTACATACACCATCTTTGTTTCTCTGCACTTTAGGTTTTTTGGATTGATGTCCAGTTAATTTTTCACTTAAAAAAAACCCAAACAAAAACAAACCAAAGAAAAAAAAGAAGAAGAAATTGCACATGACCTGCTCATCTCCAAACAGCAGACTGACAGTCAGTAATGAACTGGTAAACACAGCAGAAAATGTGGTTATGACAAAGAAATATTTTGTTAGACCAAAAAGAGAGACAGATCGGTAGTGATCCTGGAACTGGTTGGGACCAACAGATTAACTAGAATTACCATTGTGTGTTTGTACAGTTCAATCAACTACACACTCTTTTGGCTCTCGGAGGAGGCGGATGCACTTTTTCTCCTCTCCCTTATCTTCCCTGCTTATGTCCTTGTCTAGTCTCGTGTTTTTTTGTATTTTCCCTGGAACATTCTCTCACAGTCTGTTCTCTAAAACCTAAAAGAGGAATTATTGATTGGATCAACTGGTCCCTAAATGCAATTGACACCCCTTTCTCAACGAGAAGTTTGGGCTTGGGTGAGCCTGAGTGGTGAAGATATCTACCTATTCGGAACCATGATAACAGGGTTCTGGCTGATCGGAGCTGGCTTGGCCCTGACTTATCGAAGAATTAAGAAAGCGGAACCGGCTGTTCAAACCCCCACAAGGCTGCGAGTTTCTCAAAATGGGCTCATTGAGTCAGCACGGATAAGATCTTGGAGAGGCTACGGCTGCTGTGAATACTCAGAATAAGATCTCTGACTGCAGACTGGATACATCTCGGAAGGGCTAGCCGGAATAACATCTCTGGGCGCAAAATTGGATGACATCTCGGGAGGCACACTGCCGTGAGTTCTCAGAAATTGGCTCCTTGAGCACAAGAAGTGACAACATCACAGAATGCAAGTATGGCGAAGCTCATGCTCTCAACGGGAGATTGAGAGACCAGTGTTGGACTGTAGAACTGCTTTGAAATTCATATGAGCTGTTTGCACTAAAGTAAAAAAATAACATCACTTATGCGGATACCCCTTTGGCGCCAGCTGCAAGGCCGGAGCTGAACAAAACACCCTGATAACGACTGTGTTTAGTCTGTTCCTTCCCATTCCATGCAAGGCCACCTGGGTTGGCTGGAAGACTGTTTACTTAGCCTGGCAGGGCGAAGGACACTGTCTCAGCTGAACTCTGGACACGCACACACATACATATACTGATACTGATAAGCACTCACCGACGCATCACCCTCCCTACCCCGGATCCAACGCCACCTCCAACGCTTACCTCCCCTCTGATGTGGACATCGGGTCAGTTGGAGGCGCAGTCGTAAGATTGCAGCGGTCCCAGATCAGATGTACACACTGGAACTCTTTCCCATGTTGCTTGTCTGGGTTTATTGTGCTATGGTGTGTTGATATCTGTGCATTCCTGTATTATCCTTTTGTGTTACACATTTCGATGTTTTTTCCTCGCTACCGAGCCTGACCTGTCTCCCCAATGTGATGTTTTTGTATTGTATGTACGGTCGGCAAGGTCTGTCATCTCGGTTGTGAGCAAAAGACCTGCAACTGACAAATAAAGGCTATCTCATCTCATCTCATCTCAACTAGCAAAAATATGAATGCTTTACACACGTCTTCACCCAATCAAAATCACAATCAAAAACCTAGCCAAAAAGAAAAATAGTCACAATCCCAATGTTATGCTGTTAAATAATGGCTAAAACTGCTTTGCAAAACATGACTTCAATGTAACATGATGCAATAAATGTTATAGAGCTTACTGCAAGGATTATTAAAAAAGGAAACTTGAAGCCTAATCTGAAGTAATGTGTGCTCTGTATGCTGATCACAAAACTAAGAGCTGGTTCACAGGAGAAGAGCCTGACAGCCTGAAGGCTCTGAGGTCCAATATGAGCATAAAATGCTCTTACTGGAGCCACTATCTGAACAATATCACGTTCAGGTAGCGGCATTCCAGTGCTTGTCCAGTGAAATCTAAAATTTTAGCAATTAAAACATCAACTCAACATTACAAAAGTTAAAGTATTCCCTCTCTTTGGATCTCAAACAGAATTCTGTAAATTAGTGCCATCTTGTGGTCGCACTTGGCTATTGTCTCTGAAAGCAGGTTTGACTCTGCTTGACTCCAATTCCATTGAAAGCTGTAGGATCTGACTTCTTTTTGTCGCTTAACAAACAGTTGCTCTGTAAAAATCAGTGCCTGTCACTGGAGAAAGGACAGATGGAAGTCACTGACACATCCTAGGTCACCCTGTGGGTTAAAAGATGTTCACTGTTGACACTCTGTGGTATTCTGCACCTTTTGTGCAATAACTTGACATAAAAGGAAAAAAAAAATCAAGCTACAGTTTAAACACTGATAGAAACCCCAGAAACTATCAATGAGAGCATCTCTAGTACCAAGCTATTTTGTAGTTTTGGATGACAGAGCTCATAAATGTAGCATTGAAACACAGATCAGTAATAGAAGGCACAATATCAGATCAGTGCTAGCATTTCTTCAGCTTGCCTGAGGGTGCAGCTGTCTCCATCAAGGGCGAATGGAGGCAAATAATGGAGCAAAATTTGCATAAAGTGTCAGACTAAGCTCAGGGATTTGTTGCCACACAACTCCTGCACACTCTTTGCAGTAAATTTAGATATTCTGCGCATAAAATAGCACAAGGAAAAACACATCCTGAAACTTGCTTCAAAGCTGAATGGGCTGTTTTCTTTTTGTTGTTATTTTTTTAAGACACTGGGAGCAGATAACCCTCCATTTGAATTTATTCTTTACTAAAACTTGTGGATTGTGGCAACATCTGTGAACACAGCATGCTTGTTTAGATCTGTGAGCTTCCTGCTCCACAGGGAAACTGTTGCACAAAAGCAGGACGAATGCCGTGTTGCGATTTTACATGCTCAGTTAGGTTTGTCCACCGTGTCAGCTTTGAGCTTCGCTGCTATGCCTGATTACTTTCAACAAGTTCCACTTCTCCAGTCATTTGATGTTGACAAGTTCCAGTGGAAAACATCACATGCTTTGATTTCTCGAGTCATTTGCATAATAGCTGCCCTCTCTGTCACTTTTCTCTTTACTGTAATTTCTGAGGACCTCAGACTTAGTGAAATTGAAGAAAGGACATTTGATAAATTTAACTACCATTTTTTCTGCACTATAGGGTGCACTTAAAATCCTTTTCAATTTTCTGAAAAATCGGCAGTGCGCCTTATGTATGAATTCTGGTTGTGCTTACTGACCTTGAACCGATTTTATGTGCTACACAGCGCTCAAAAATCTGTCAAAAAATGTTTTAGTACGACTTTGGTAAGCTATGAAGCTGCACCACTTGATGAATTGTCGGAGCATTACGGCTACTGTAGCCAGAAGCCTCACTGAGTAATCTGGGTCCAAAACTCCGTCCGCTTCAGGTCCCTAAGTCAAACGAACACTGCGGCATCACTGAGAGTTAAAAACTGTCTAAAATCTTTCATCTTTAATAAAATGATCAGCGTTGCTGCTTTACCAGGTGTAACAATTAAGTTTAACATCCAGGCATCCATGAAAACAGAATTTATTAAATTTAACAGAGTTAGAAGTTAGCAGGAGGTTAGCTCGCTAGTTTCCACCTAAACATGATATTGCATGTTCTGACTGAGAGATTTCTGAAAAAGTTCAAACGTACAGCTCTGCTATCACGTCCAACATAAATGAAGATAGAAAACTAAACAGCAGTGACGTTTGTAGGGTTACTGAAGTTGGACTAGCTAGTACATAATGATGTGCTACGTGATCACTAGTGACACAGCTATGTTAGCATATCATAAACACAGTGAAGCTGGAGGATGAACGCTAACTTTTTTCCACTTGATAAAAGTTGACACGAGGGTTCCCGATGGTTAGGGACAAATGCAATCGCATGGCAGGATGCTGTAAACGGACCAAACTTCAGTCAGAAGAACAACTGAGATAATCCATCCACAATATGAGGTTAGTCATTAATATACTGCAACAGCATGGGATTAGAGCAGCTGCTAGAGAATTCAACATTTATGAATCAATGGTACGGAAGTGGAGGAAGCGAGAAGAATGAGTTGAGTAAAGTTTGACTTATCCGACTGTTTTGTTTCGCTTAATGCGCCTTATAATCCGGTGCACCTTATGGTCCGAAAAATATGGTAATGAGAGTGCCAGTGTGAAACCTGTTGCCTGTGAGGAGAGAGGAGGTGTGGTGACAGGGACAGGAGATGTTTGTCTGTGTTGAGCTTCTTTGGAAGGAAAGAAAAATGTGTCTTCATGTTTGCGCCAATAATTATTGCTTGACTCAAACCTGCAACAAAGAAAATCAAGAGTCCTGGAAATCACTTCAGTGTGAGTTACCGTGATGAAAGTAACAGGAACAATAATGCAAGTTAACAGGTTTTAACTGTGAAGCTGGGAACAGCTGCAGGATTCCAAGAGAGAAAAATATAAAGCCGAGATGTAGAAAGAGAGAGACAGGCTTTCACTCTGAGTTATGTAAATTTCCAGAAGTTGTTTCCAGTAATCGTTTTCATTGTAGATTGTGGTGTAACTGTGCTGCTGTTTACTGCTGATAAACCTTTGGAAGAGTCCGGTCTCCACTGGATTCTATCGAGGGGTGTCAGACAGAAAGTGTTGGCTCCACCAGGCAGCACAGGGTGTTTGTTTTGGGTAGCAGTAGCTTTTACTCTTTGTCTCAGCACCAGCAAAATGATGCAGCATGTAAAGAGAAGACAGAAGCAGCAGACAGAGACGAACATCGACACCTCCGTGTCATCATATGCACATGCAGCTCGCTGGATGCTCTTATCTGCTGCAGCTGGCAGTGCTGAGAGTGCACAGCCTCTCACTTTGAATGGTCCCAGTGGAAATGAAACCACTGACTGTGGAGCAGCTTCTCCACTCGATGAACTTCGCAGGACTTCTGTTTGTGTTTCTCTGCTGTCTGTAGCCACGTCAAAAACTTTTTTGACAGTTTGCCCAGCAGTCACTCATCAACACTGAGGAGATAGAAGAGGTAGAAAAAAATTAAAATGTATTTATTATATATGAAACTATAATAACTATAACAAGTCATTGAACTTCTTCTCATTTTTAGCTATTTCAGGACAAAAACTCTAATAACTGTGTGCATGCATATAAGCTGGATATTTCCCTCAGCAATGGCATAACACAAAGTGACAGATGACCATTCAAACTCACATTCACACCTTTAAATCAATTAACCTAATCCGATGTATGTCTTTGGACTACAGGAGGAAGGCAGATTACCTGGAAAGATGTGAATTCTGATGTTGCTCTATATCCGTTTGATGTGTTACAAGCATTTTCCAGAATGTTTTGTCATCAACTTTGTAAAATTTGCCAGTTTTGTAATTAAAACTTGTGTTGCTCCCTGTAGGAAAAAACAAAACAAACCTTATTGGCGTTATTAAGGTTTTTTATACAACATCATATGCACATTGCTCAAGAGTTGTATGCTATATATGATGTAATGCAACTAGTGAGTGACAATGCCAGCTACTACTAACAACTAAGACAGAGGTTAAGATCAAAGGTCACATCACTTAGATTCATGCCAGCCATTACAAGAGGAAAAACAAGTTTCCAAGTTGACACTGAGGGAGACAAAAAGGTCACGACGTGCTCTGTCCTTTCAACCTACAGCTGCGTTGGAACAAAAGAGTGAGGGTGAAAAAGCACCCTCCTCCAATAAGAGCGTGCCAAGCCTCGACTAAGTGATGGCAGAGTGAGGCTCTGTGTCACCCACGAGGCATCAAAGATGAAACGCAGACAACAGCCAGGGTGGTGTGTGCGTGTTTTGTCAAAATGGCTTTCATTGCCTGTGTGTGTGTGTGTGTGTGTGTGTGTGTGTGTGTGTGTGTGTGTGTGTGTGAGTAGGCTGGTTTATCCCCTCTCTGTCTGTGCGTCTTGTTCTTTTACCTTTTACCTCTTCTCAACCTCCGCCCTGAGACACACAGCCTCAGCTTTCTGCTTTTTCAGGACAATCATTACTCAGTGTTCTGTGTCCCTAAACTAAAAACAGCCTTCCTTCATTGTCCCTCCATGTTCACTTCTCCCTTCACCTGTCCTGCTGTCTTCCTCTCTCACATTCTGCAGTAGTAGTTAATGTTTGTGACATATACATTGTCAGCTGTGCCATGGGGAGTTTTGCTTCAGTTTTGTCTGTCATTTTCCAAGTCTGGACGCCCCTTTCACTGCCCTTTCTTGAAGTTGAACTTCCAAGTTTGGTGATTTGAGAGGCATCTGCTCATCCATGCTTTGACTCTATTTTCAGACAGTTTAAATAGTCCATGTCTGTCTCATTTTCCTATTCCACACAAGTAGACACAGTCCTAGTCCGGGAAGGGCTATTAACGTCAATGCAGTTTCACTGGAAGCGTCTTGTGCAGGCTGGAGGAGGATCCTTGATGTTGAAGCATTTTTTTCAGGGTCAGAGTAGGGTGGAGGTGAAGCTTTGTAATATTTAGCCAATACGGGCCCTGGATATAGGTCTGATGATTTTGATAGTGTTAGGCACTTTGCTCTGGCCTCTGTGCTCATGGAGGATGTCGTTCTATCTGCTTTTGACACACTGAGACATTCGATTAGTATCACTTTTCATCCCTGCCTGTCAACACTTTCTTACCCTGGTTCTTACTTTCTTTTTCTTTTCACATGCATTTCTCTCATAAATACAGAAAGACACACTTTTTTGGAAATATAAGTTCATTTATTCACACATTTTAAGGCTGCTATGTATTTCAAATAAATTGGACATTTTGACTTTTTTAGATCATTAATTTTAACCGGCTTTCTGTTTTGGACTTGCCCTCTGGTAATGACATTTAATCTCAGAGACCGAATTTCTAATATTCTCACTGGCAACCAATGTGTATTTGTGAATTCAGACTCAGTAAGTCGTCACTTATATAACCCACAATGCCGTTAACCTGCGTCTGCCTGTGGCGATCAGTCTAAACTAACTGTGTTAATTTGTGTCTGCCGGTGGCGATCAGCTCCAGTTAACAGTGTTGATTTGCGTTTGCCTTCTGGCTGTCAGTCCAAACCAACTGTGCTCACAGACTTTTTCTCAGAATGGTGAAAACCGAATTATTTCAAATTCCTCGAATCTAATAATGTGTCCCTAAAAATATACAATACAATCAGAAATTCACGTTGGTCTCCATTCAGGGCTCTTTATTAATCCGGATTTCAGCTGTGAATCTATCTGCTCTCAGTTGTCAGGCACTTGTCTCTTCAATAATTTGCTTGTAGGTAAGCACTCTTTCAGACTCAGGTTTTCCTGAATCAACATGAAAGCAGAGAAGAAATCACTTGAGAAATCCCATCCTCCTCCCCACGATTGTTGTGGAAAAATAAACCAAGCATCGAAACCAAACTGATTTTCTGAGATTTATTGAAAGAAACCTTTGCAATGGGATCAATACAGCATGAACAATATCCGTACAAGCATTGACAAATAGCAGCCTCTTTATACCCATTATGTGGATACAATCTTTGTCCACTCAGCGGTTGGGAGTTAAACTCTCACCATCATGTAGGCACCAGCTTGATAATGAAGTGTGTCATGACCTTGAACAAAGCTTTCCGTTCCTTGTTTTTCCATCTTCTTGCACTCTTTCTTTGTACATGAATGTTACAGTTACATACCAATAGTGCGCTGAGGTTAGATGAGTTGAAACACAAATTTTCCATTACAACATTCACACATGTGGTACAACAGCAGTAATTTCATGAATTATTCAGTCAGTTCTCTCTGTGTGGGGACTGTTTGATAAAGCACTATCTGCTTTTTTATAACAAATGAAGTTCATCTTTCAGAACTGCAGTTTTAAATCATTTTTTATATAGCAGCTGTCCACAGATTCACAAGTCCAGAGCTCCAAATAATAATATTTGATCAAAAAGTTTAATTAATTTTAAAAAAGTTAGAAAAACTAAAATGTCTTTGTATGTTTACTTATTGAATAATTTTCCTGTTTTAATTTAAAATGAGTATTTGCATATTGCATCAATGTTGTGTGCATGGATATTTTCCATCACTATCGTTACTTCTGCAATATTTGATTTAAATACTTACTTACATAAATATACTGGAAATAAGTATGTGTTTGTATATTTTTGGAATCTAAGAAGGCATGACAATGAAAACACATTTATTTTTCTGCCAACAAACATTATTTTTTTTTAAGTGTCATTAAACTCGACAATCACGTCTGAAATTTGCCAAGAGAGAGACAAAATGATGACTGCTGCCTTGTCACCGGTTATGATTTTAGTTTAAGTGGTCCCTTTGGCCCCCACACAGTGATCATAGGTGAAGGTGAGCCTTACATCATTATGACCTAATTAGAGAATTTATCATATACAACGAAGAACAATGTGACATTTAAAGTGGACTACTGAGCCAGTTTCAGCCCATGCAGTCTGGAACATTTTAGATGATACAATAAATGAAATATATACACGAAACAAAAAATCCTTAAAGTTCACATGGTTGAAATCTAAGGTGGATGCAACGTTGATGGTTTCTTATCCTAGTGTCAACCATGGGCAGTATGTTTATGGACTGAGACCATAACAACCATAACCATAATCTGCTAATAAAGTTACACGTTTGGCTCCCAAATGTGTCAAAATGTGGACAAATAATTATGTTGTATAGGTTTTTTTAACATTAGTAAAAGATGCATGTAGTGAAAAAGTGTATTTTTAAGTTATTAAAGGGAAGTGCCAATTATACCTGTAGTGACAACAGAAGGTACATTTTTTAATTCATGATGCAAATCTTGAGTGGAGCCAACCAAGTGGAACCAATGTACTTGCACCTGGACTTCCTAAGGTGAAGGACCCCGCCCTCCCCTCAGAGGAGATTTGGGAAGCAACATAATTGGTTCATGTCTTCGGTTTCACCTGTGTTTTCAGGTTAGTACAGTATGAAACTACACAAAAACCTATCACTGCATGCTAAACTCTTAGCACCACTATTTCAGTTTCATTTTTATGGACATGATTGTTTATTTTATTTTAGTTTTGGCGTCATAATGGGAAACACTGTGTTAATGACAATGCTTTTTTTTTTTTTTTCTAGGCTTTGAAATGTGCCGGTGCTGAGGCCCAAGGTTTTACGTGTGATTCAGATCTTTGTAATGTCTAAATTCATAAACAGCCTTTTTGTGATGTGGTTAATAATCTCTGATTAGAAAAGTAATAGGTTACCAAAGTATCTCCAGTTTGCGAGGGTGTGATTTATGTATATGAGTGAGATAAATAATTTCTAACTGGCTGAATTGTTCTGTGTGACTGAAGCCATGATACCTTGAAGTTTTGACACACCTGAATTGATGTCAATGATCATTTAATTCATACAGTTTGAAACTGAAGACGAGTAAAACCTGTCATTGACGTACAGCAAGTGAAAACACCGGGAAAGGGATCATTTGTGCATTCATTTAGTTTTTATGAGTCTTTGTAATAAGAGGAAATTTTACTGTGATACAACCAGTTTTGGGACCCGTAACATGAGCAAGTTGTAAAAAAGCAAAACAAAGTAAAAAAACACAAAGGTCTCGACAGGATAGAGACTGTGGTCTCCAAGATAACAAACCTGCAACCTCCAACCGTTTAACCACAGCCACAGCCAGTGCGTCTTATGAAAGAGAAGTGCCCCAAGATAAGAACAGGTTGGCTATTGAAAGCATTCTGAACTACTGGAGAACATTGACAACCTGACCAAAACACACAAAGCCATAACCAGAGTTGACTTGGAAATGCTCCCGTTACTGGTACATGTCTTTGTCAAAGGTCTTTTTAGCTAAAGAATTTGGTTTCTCTGGTTGAGGGAAAATCAGAAAGGCCAGCTCCAGCTAAGTGCTTCAGGCTGCTTTCTGCCATTGTTGCTTTTACTAATGTAGAAAGTGTTTCTCTTGGTCTTACTACATGTACATATGTAGTATATGGAGGCAAGGCCAAACGTTCAAATTGAGGGACTTGCATGCGCTGATGTGCATAATAAACCTAGCTCAAACAAATTGAAAACGTTAATGACAGAAAGTTAATTAACCTGTATTTAATTCACACTGAACAGTGAACCACAGCATCCTCAGAGTCTCCTCTTCAGTCATTTCTTTAATCCAACATGCTTTAATCAGTGGTTTTAAAGGAAAATCCTCCTGACCAAATAAGTTCGGTTTACTCAGGCGTTGTGCAGAGGACCATGTACTTTGATGACTTGGTGGCGTTAAGCCATTTCCAGATGAATACTTATAATTACTCCAAAGGACCAAAGAGAATTCAAAGGCTCCTAATTACACAATGAAATAAAGTTTTCAGAAATACGATCTAAGAGGATTTGCTCTCGGTATTTAAAGTTGATGCAGCTCAATGAGACAAAACAGAGAATTAGTCTATACACAAATACATGGAAAGAATGAATCACACATTACTTACCCAAAGGCAGTTTTATGTGGTCTACATAATGTATAAGCAAGCATTTAAAATACAAATTAAACTAAAAACAACATTCAGATTTAAGAAGACGAAATGAGATCCAAAATGAGGCTGAGGTAGATGCCTAAAAGTTGCCTCAGGCTCTAAAGGAGAAGGCTCGATGTTTAATGAGATTTTTTTTTCTTTTTACCATTTTGTGTCTTTACAGTTATAGTGTATCAATTTGATGTTTCCCCCAATACTCTCAAGAAACTCAAAAGGCATCCATGTACAATACTAATCTGAATAAAGATATGCTCCATGTGTTGCAGAGCCACTCCTCATTTTCTGCAGGAATACATCCACACAAACATAAATGTGCAGATTTTAGACCCCACGTGGAGAAGCTTAGAAACTTCTCAGCCGGGGAAAGTCGGTGAATCACTTCAGAGGACAGACAGAAGGCTCTTATTATCCAACACAGAGCGACTATTAGCATTATTGTGAGTAAAGGCTGATTGGATCAAAGCTGCCACTCCTGCAGTGTAGAGGCTAAAATAATATGAGCTCATTAAGAGTGTAATTTAGGATAATTAATGGCAACTAATAAACTCTCTCTGATCCTCAAGTAAATCAGTTTTACAGTTTTTATCTCACTCTACAGTCACAGTCACTCTGGGCAATCAAAGTGAGAGCGTGCTGAACATGCTCAGCAGGTGTTTATTGACAAGTATTCGTGATTTCAGGTTCGCAGCTTTTGAGGGTTGAACCTGTAAGGATTCTTGAGATGGTGACTTTTTAAAGTGCCTTTAATAAATATTTTTTACAATACCCTATAAAATGACAGTGTAACGATGTTGTGTGAAGTCACCTACAGGCGTAATTATTACCTAAATCCGCTCCTCCCCACGTTTCAGCTGTGTGGAAACGCAACAGTTTTTGCTCATGTCGTATTGCTGCCCCAGCAGGCAGCTGCTTTTAGAGTAAAAGCCCTAAAATACAACCTGCTCAGTATCAAATGTCAGACAGACACTATCAGGGGCCAACTGGCGAATAAAAGCCATTGAAGAGACACATTTCTCACATGGGTAGAGACCAAACAAAGTGTTAAAAGGGAGGGTTTAAAGGTTTAGGGCTTACATTTGTCAACTAGACACAAAGACACCAAACAAATAAAAAAGAAGACCAAAAAGCTTATAATTTCCCCCTAGCAGTTCTTAGAATGCTGTTTCTAACTGTATTAAGGTCAAAGGTCAACTACAGTGCATGTACGGCTAACTCAGGAGATTTCTGGAAACAGGGTAGAGCACTAACTGGAAGGTTAGTGGTTCGATCCCAGGCTGTGGTATTATTAATATGTGGGTGGCATCAAATATAATGGTAATACATTTATGTAATAGTTATATAATAAAAGTTGTGATTTTTGTAGCACAAAAAGTATGAGTCTAGGATGCAGGCAGTAATAGGTGGTAGTTATGCAAAGCAAATGGATGAAGGTGAAGCCAGGATAAAATAATTCCAAAGGCCCTGGCCATAAAGGGATGTGATAAAACATGGTTTCGAAAGGTTGTGTCATGGAAAGTATGGTGGGTCAGAAGATTAATCTGTTGACTGACCTGGGCCAAATCGTTTTGAATAAATTGGAAAATTTAGCAGTATTAGTTTATCATCTTTTTGAGCATTTAAATATTTGTGTCCAGCACGCAGTGACTTGGGGAGCTACATATGGGCATTGTTAATAATTGAAACTGTACAACAGTAGAGTGGACAGGACACTAAAGAGTTTAAGATTCATCCCTATTCAACAAATAAGGGACAACACACTGCTGGATGTTACAAAGGCAACAGCTTGAACCCCCCTTCCATAGTCTTTTTTGTAAAATACCTAAACTTTATAGTATTATACTAGAAAATGGTCTTCTGTGTATGTTTTTGCATGCTTTCCTTTTTTTGATTTCATTCCAAACTTATACTCTATGTAAATTCCCAGAATGAAACTGCATATAGTTTAATATAGTTTAATTGTGCCATTGTCACTTTCACATACTCTGGGGGTTGTGAGTCTAAGCAGATTTCTGAGACGCTTCAGCACCATGGACAGAGACAGAGCTGACACCATTATTAACTATCACCTGCCTCCCATTATCTGTTAACCAGATAATGGTGTCGTTAGGGAGCATGATTGGCAGCTAATGGAGCAGCTGCTTCACCCAAGTACTAAACACCACACCTGCAGCTCAAAAGTTAAAGCTGAAAAAGACGGTGGATGTCGGGCTCTCTGAGGAGTCTTTGCTACACCTGAATGTTGACAGCAAGCATTAAAAAGCTTTGTTTCCAATTCTCCGTGCACTGAAAGTCCAAGGTCATTTCACACTTGCAGCAATAAGAACAACAACAGGGGATGTTTTTGTCCTGTGGGAGTTAGACTTATACTGCGACTTCAGCTTGTTGGAGCGGACGGATGTCCTTGGCTAAACTCCAGCTTCACTGTCTGAGCAAACAGGATGCACTCTGATAAAAGACAAGCTGGCTGAATTTAAAAGTCAGTTAACGTTCATATGTACACCAAGAAAAAAGTATTCTGAGCAGAAGATCGCTTTAATCTTTATTCAATGCATTTTTAGAACTTTAGTTGCAGACCAAAGTCTTTTTTTTGCTCAGAATCAGTTTCACTTTGCTGCAAAGCGAAACTGATTCTGCAGCCCCGGAGAACAGACGGAGGATGGTAACATATCCCAGACCTGCTGTCTGCCTAGAGGAAGCCAGAGGCATGTTTCTGTTTACTGCAGGGCAAAGTCATTATTTCATAATTACTTAATGTGTAAAAATGTGTCGACCGCTGCTGTGATCTAAAATAAAGAAGAAAAAAAAGAAAAGGCTTACAGAAAAGGCTAACCATGTGAAATTAAAAACCACGAAGTGCTGCAATTTCAGGTTTGAATTAAACATCACTTAGATTGGAGAGTGGGTGGAAAGGGTTCAGCTTTTGGAGGGAGTGCTCAAAGGAAAGATGAGGAGGTTATTGTAGGGTTGAGAGGAAGCTGCAGTAGTAGCAGTGTGCTGAGCAATGGTGAATTTAGATTATGCATCTCAAAAACTTCTGAACAAGTTGTCTTAGCAGACATTTGTAGTCTCAGAGGAAGAGTCCTCACTGACTTTGGTGATATTGTGACTTTTCTCTAGTGCCATAGTTAATATAAGCATGCATGCATGTTCAATATATAAACAAAATGTGACAGAATACAAGCAAAACAAAGCTGCAAATAATAAAGTCACCGTATGTACAAGTAATCGCTATGAGCCAAAAGCTCAGACTTCAGAGCTGCAGGTGAGAGTAATAGTTAACTTCTAATTAGATGCACTTTTTAAAAGCTGTATCAAGTTATAGATGAAATTTTTGAAAGTAACATTTTGATTATTAGAGCCAGTAAACCATAATTCCATAATCAGATGTGCTTTTTCAAACTTTTGTAACTGATTTAAAAAGAACTGACTGCAGAAATTTAAAACATCCACATAAGTATTCTTCGCCTTATTTTGGTGATTTGCAATTTGGCAACAATTACAACTTTGAGTCTTCTTTGATAAGTCTCTTAAAGCTTTGCATAACTGGATTCTGGCACTTTGTCCCTTTTTTCCTGGCAGATCCTGTCAAGCTTTGTCAGATTACACAGGAACCATCTGTGAACTGACATCTTCTGGTCTCTCCACATTTCTTCTTGAAGGTTTAAGTCTGGACTTTGGCAGGTACACTCAAGGACAATCTGACTTTCCTTGAAGCCACTTCAGTCGAGGTCTTTCCTTTGCAGCTTTCTCAGCTCGGAGTGACACTGAATACTTTTTGATTTTTAATACCTTCGCAGCATTTGTATAAACTAATGTGAATGGTCTATGATAGGTTTCTGTTAAAGGAGGGACATTGTTTTTGTCTTTCTCTCTATCTGTTCAACATGTCTGCATCCCCTGAACTTAAAGAAGTATATCTACAATCTCCAGCTGTACATGTACTTGAAATCTTGAAATTTTGGCCCTTAGTTTGGTTTTTTACAACAGCATTAAGAAAAGATTTTTATTTTGCATTCTGTAAATAGAAATCTCAGAAACACAATGAGATGGTGGTGAGGTGTGTGTTGTAGGAGTGATAGATGGGTTCAAGGTGGGGGTAGGATTACATCAGGGATCAGCTCTGAACCCCTTCTTGTTTCCGATGGTGATGGACGGCTGACAGATGAGGTTAGGTGGGAGTCTCCGTGGACTATGATGTTTGCAGTAGCAGAAATAGTGAAGGTAGAAGAGTTTAAATACCCGGGGTCAACCATCCAAGGCAATGCACAGCACACAAGAGAGGTGAAGAAGAGATTGCAGGCAGGGTGGAGTGGGTGGAGACACATGTCAAGGTCTACAGTTCACTGTTATGGATGACTCTCTAGTTGGTTGTGATCTGTTCCTGAGTTCACAGGGGGTCACCCTCTGATGATAGACTCAGGACATGTGTGAAGTATAGGGGATGTGGCCTCCTTCATAGCCCTGCCCCTCTCTGTTGACCTCACTTTTGCTGCCCAGCCTTTGTGCTTGATCGCTATTCTTTTTGGTTACATGTTTTCTTCCTTTTGTTAATAAATGACATTTATCAGAGAGTAAAAAGCTCATATTTCCGCAACACAAGGAGGAATATATGAGCCAGCTGTAATATCAGGTTGAGAAGTTTGAAGACAAAGTTAGTAAAGCATGGCCGAGATGGTTTGGACATGGAGAAGTGGACAAATGTTGGCCAAGGGATGTTGAATATGGAGCTGGCAGGCAGGAGAAAAAAGGGAAGACCTCAGAGGAGGTTTTTGAATGTAGTTAAGGAGGACGTGAAGAGGATTAGTAATGACATGATAAGAAGAGGATGCTGAGAATATGGTGAGATGGAGATCCATGTGTAAGGGCCATCTATTAACCAGTTTTGAGATCCCTTCCCAGGTGCCTTAACACCCACTCACGTCTTGAGTCATTTAATCTCAGTAAGTCACATGATAGTGCGGGGCAAGTTTTCACAATGGGTGAAAATGGCTGATTGTGACCCATACACGTTTTCACACTTTGGCTCGTGTGATGAGGCAGAGGATCAATAGGGGGTCCTTACCCTCTTAGGGACACTCCCAATAAGGCTTAAAAATCTGGGACTCTCCACTAATTACTCTTAGAACTGAAGATTCTCAGATGAGAGGTGAAACATCTTGAAGAAACTTAAAGAAGTCCAGAAGTTTTTCTTTCCAAGCTCCTTAGACTACAATGATCGACTGTGGAGACTGCTAAAGGGAGCAGTCGAAAGAAGAAGAAGATAATATCCGAAACAATCCAGTGCCTGGACAGTTATGGCCTCTTTTTACTTCCAGTAACTCCTTTGGTCTCGGCTCAGCCTCAGCTGACTACCACTACAACTTTCATCTTTTTGTTGTTGCTGCAGCTTTTCTCTCACACCTGGTCAGACCCACTTCTGACAACAAAGCCACTGGGTTAGAGTGAGTCACTCACACAGGTGTAGTTAGGTTGTTGCATTGCTGAGTGCAGTGCTATAAGCAGGTGAAGTGCTGAATGCTTAATTTTATGCTTTTAAACTGCACTGCTGTCTCCAGTGCCTTGACTCACAGGTGTTTTAGAGTTTGTGGTGGCCTTTTCAGGCTTGCAGTTACTGTAGCTACTCACATTACTGCATAAACAACTGCATTAGAGAAGGGTCATGCTAAACATTTCTTTTATTTGTTTGTAAAATACTTTCAGCTGTTAATATACTGAAGTATATAATGAAGCCATGCAAAATTTTACCTTACTGTAATACTGTTAAAATGTTCTGAATTACAGACCCTCACACTTTTTAAATTTTCTGTATGTTTTCAAGCATTTTCTTTAACTCTGATAAATTCATTAGTGTAGGAGAAGATGGAATTTTGGGCTGAAAATCACATTTAGGCTCCATTAAAAGCTGCAACCAAATCAATTTACACTCACTGCAAGTGTTGCAAGTTAGAATTTCAGTTTTTGTTCAGGGCAACTTTTTCTCTAAGAAACTTTGAACATCACTGTTATAGGACATATAATACCTTTAATAACAAAGCTCCACAAACTTAATGTCTATGACGTAAAAGTAAAAACAAACAAACAAACAAAAAAACCAAACAAACCCCAAAACAAAACCATGAAATCTTGGTTGTTTTCTGTGTTTTCTATAAAAGGAATCACTGGAGAAAACTTTCAATTCAACCACATTCTGTTTGGACCTTTCAGGGTCACATCACCATGTGGGAAAGGTGGCTGATCAAATAAGCTATATCATAGATAAGGTCTCTTTTTAACCAACATTTGAATTTTTACATTAATAATTTGACAAAAGTGAACATGTCAATAAGAAAAAACATCCCAAACCCCCAACTCTAGAAGAAGACAGTAAGACTAAACTTCAAATCAAATTATCTAAATAAACAAGTAACATAAATAATAACTAAAAAAAAAATAGGAATGACCAAATACTGTCCACTGCCAGACTATAAAACTTGTCAGATGATCCTTTCAAAGTTGATCTCTTTATCTCCAAGTGTACGAACTGCATTAGGTCTCTGATCCATCAGTGTAGCAAAGGCCATCTGACACCTCGGCTCATTTTCTAGACATGAGTCATTTTCTAACATAGTCATATTTTAACGCTTGCCAATTTGTTAAATATGAGATTCTATTTACTTAAAGAATAAAAATCCCAAAAATACTGAGTAAATGAGCACTGTAAAAGGTAGACAAAGGCACTCACTGATTTTTCACTGAGTGGGCTGTTGGTGACGTTTATTTATCCTGGTTTAGCCAAGTGATAGCACTCCTGCTATATTTTTTGTCCCATGTTATTTTGACCTGTTCAAACATCACTTCAAAAAGAGTCACAGAAAACAGATAAATGGTCTTTCACAGGAAAATGAGCGATATGTGCTCTTGTCATCTTAACACAACAGTCGTGCAAAAACACTAAATGTAACTGGTTTAACGTAAGTGCTGGGAACAGAATGTCTGGCCTATTTTATACCTTTCTGAAAATAAATAGATAAATAAATAAATCAGCGCCTCTGATGTTGACTGATAAGGACTGAATCAGCTAAAGGGCGAGGACGCTGCCAGACACACAGGAAACAAACACTCAGGACGAGGAGGAAGATTAACATTGATGGTGGAGCTGCTGATGAAGAGCTAAGTGCGCTGCTGAGCTGATGTAAGTTAAATGCAGTTCTTTGTTGCCGCTTTAATCTCTAAGTAACTGAGACTTTGATTTTTAGACAGTGGATAATTAAAGAGGAAAAAGATTCTGACTTTGATTGGATTAAAGCTCGCCTGGGATTTTTTTTTTAATACTGTGACATCTCAGAATCAGTTGAGTTTATAACGTGAGGGTTTTCTTTTAATTATTTGAAATTACAGCATTGTGCAAAAGTCCTGAGCCGATCCTCATTCTTTATTTTTTGCTTCCAAGAAGTCACACTTTCTTGTAATTTTTAAGGTGGTCTCGAGCAAGTTCTCCAGGCTTTCTGGAGGTATCACACTGTTTTTTTCCCAGTCCTTTTACCTGAATATCTTCAGGTTTTTGTTTGTTAAGCCACTTAATGCTGACCCATGAATCTTTTCAAGCATGAAAACTGCCTGACTCAAGGGATAAACCAGTGTGGTCTACACATAGTAAACAGCTTTGCAAAAACCACTTTTAAACGCGGTTTTCTTTAGTTAACCTACAGCTAATAGGTTGACACATATAAAATAGTATTTTTGCACAGACAAGATGATTCCAAAATTATGACTGATGATTCCCAATTATAAGCTATGCATACAGTACTATGAAAAAATACTTCTTATACTATAATTTCTTAATGTTTAACCATATCAGTCTAGGCATCCCTAGAGCCTGACATTGTTGAAGCAGTGTTGGGTCATCTTGACAGAAAATGGATCAAAAGATAAGATAAGATAAGATAAGATAAGATAACCTTTATTAGTCCCACACGTGGGAAATTTGTTTTGTCACAGCAGGAAGTGGACAGTGCAAAAGTTATGAAGGAAAAATTAGAATAAGATAAAATAAGAATAAATACAGTACACAACTGTACAGAATAGAATAAAATAAAATACTATATACAGTAGAATAAAATAGAATAAAATATACAATAAGATAAAAATAGAATACAAATGCTATATACAACTGAGTAAAAATACAACGATGCCAGAAAGATTATTGCACATTAGTGTTATTGCACATGTGTGGATGTGTGTGTTTGATCAGTTGAAGTCTTTGTTGTGGAGTCTGACAGCAGTGGGGAGGAAAGACCTGCGAAATCTCTCCGTCCCACACCGTGGGTGCCGCAGTCTCCCACTGAAGGAGCTGCTCAGTGCTGTCACAGTCTCCTGCATGGGGTGGGAGATGTTGTCCAACAGGGATGACAGCTTAGCCGCCATTCTCCTGTCACTCACCACCTCCACTGGGTCCAGAGGGCATCCTAGAACAGAGCTGGCCCTTCGGATCAGCCTGTTCAGTCTCTTCCTGTCCCGGCAGAGATGTTGCCGCCCAGCAGACCACACCATAAAAGATGGCTGAGGCCACCACAGAGTCATAGAAGGTCTTCAGGAGTGGGCCCTCCACTCCAAACGACCTGAGTCTTCGCAGCAGGTACAGCCTGCTCTGCCCTTTCCTGTAGAGGGCGTCTGAATTATGAGTCCAGTCCAGTTTGTTGTTCAGATGAACACCAAGGTACCTGTAGCTGTCCACAGCCTCGATGTCCATACCATAAAAGGCAGCTAACATCCAAAGAAGAGCTCTGAATGTTGTGCAAGAAGCCTGGAATATACACTGGAATATATACTTATATATTGTATTTTCAGGTTTGTTTGCACACAAAAAATAATTTCACATTTTCCAAGCAAAACAGAGAAAAGAGGTGGCTCAAGACTTTTGCACAGTATTGAAAAATTGCCTTGAAGATGTAAATGTTTTCTTCTAGCTCGTCTAGTATGTTAAGGTTTGAAGCTTTGAGTGATACGTCCTGACGGCTTTGGAGGTTGCAAACTGAACCTTAACTTGAATGCAGTGCGTCTGGTGTGTGTACCAGCAGGCTCATATCTGCTTGTTTCACTAGTTCCCTGCTGAATATTTGGCGGTGTTACTAAACCTTCCACCTGACAGGGAGATGCTATCATTATGTGTCGGAGCTATGACCATTTCACCCCAGAAATTTCTAACTTCACTTTTCCCACTGCATTCTGTGGGGTTTTATCTTATCAAATGTTTCTTATTCTGGGATTTTGGGTGGGTCACTCTTGTCTGATTTACCATGTTCGCTGCTAAACCTCAGTTATTGGCTCGCTCTGTTTCCATGGGAACCATGAATGGACAGGAGCATGGCCAGAGGACCTTTCCTTCTTCTCCTCCTTTCTTTTGTGGTGGCAGATTATTTTTATCACGTTATGGACTCGCCAATCTCATCAACTAATAAATAAATCATCGTTTATATTTCATCCCTGTGTTGAACATTGCACTTCTTCCCTCTGTATCATCCTTTTTCTCGTGCTTTGAAGTTTAAAGCCAAGACAAGCGACCACATACTACGTGAATTAGATATGCCCCCATTTAGCCTACAGCCTGAGTTTCCACCCACATTTTCTTTAACCACGTTTTCCCACTGGGGCTGCAGATCTCTTTCATCTGCCATCAACATAAGCGGGAAGGTGACACATGTGCAGCGTGCAGCAAATCACCACGGGCAATCCAAAAAATTCATATTCAGTACTTAGTAATTTAGCATTTGAAAATAAGTTTGACCAGCTAAGTGGTAGAATCAGTGGTACAATCTTCTGTCTTTTATTTCCCCTTTGTGATGTTGAACATGACAAAAACAAGTCTTGTTTCCTTGTTTTACACATTTCAGTCCCGCATCTGCTTCACGTTTAATATGATGAATCAGCTGAGAGCCGGCAGGAAAGAGCTGAAACGCTGCCTGTGATTAAACCAGTTTATTTCAGGTCTCACAACTATTAGACAGTTGCTTAGAGGAGTAAAACAGTTGACGTTAAATGATTATGCGCTGCACGTGAGAGGTTTTGGAGATTTGATCAGTCAGTTTTAAACATGCTGGTGAAGTATTCTTGGTGTTGGGTGTTGCAAATACCAAAGCTGCTGTTATGGATAACACTATGACCTTGTCATTGCAAACAGGAAAATCTGAAAAAAAGAAAAACTGCTGTTAAAGATGTCTCAGAAGCTTTGTAGATAAATGTTTTCTGTATATGTAGGGTCAAGCAAGAGGTATACACTTCCAGGATAAGAATTTTATTGTCACTGGAATTACTTACAGAAAAGCAGGATGCAGGGGACAGTGACTGATAAGAGCACAAATGTCTTTGGCACCTTGAGAGTTATTATTATTCCAAAGGAGATGTAAGAGGTGAAAGAAGAAAGAAAAACGGCAACACAAAATGTACGCCAGCAAACGAGATCAAGCAGAGGGAACGTGGCCAGCAATGTGTGTGCCACCAACACAGTCTTGTATCCAAATGTAAGAGCTACATGACTCTGAAGTTTTTTTTTGTTTTTTTTTTCCTTCGTTGCAAAAAGAAAGTGAGCAACAGATTTCACATGATGAGTAATTGAGGCAAAAAGTGTGGAACCATTATTTTTTAAATAATTTCTTAGATTAGTTTTTGATTTCTGCATAGCTTGTATAAAACTTGATGTAACACCCACTGAAGTCACCCACTGGCTTTGGTCTCAGCATTTTGAAGCAACCTTGGTGGTTTGGCTGCACGAGTGGTGGAGTGCTGAGCTAAAGCTATGGAGCTTGGTTAGCAAGTTACATCCATAAACTGTGTGGGGGCAATGCACAGAGAAACACACCGGCTAATTAGCTAATTAACTGAAAAGCATAAACTTCTTGGATGGTCTGCGCCTCAAAAACAACCGACAGTATGGCCCAGCAGGTACTAATCAGCAGACTATGTTGGAAAACCTGTAACGTGCCTTTTACATTGACTTTGTCATCTCTGCTTGGTATTCAGTAACTCTTTAGTTAGATAGGCACAAAGATTTGACCAAGAAAACCAAGAAAAGGGTATGACTGGACTCAAATATATCACATTATCACCTCTGTTTTCCACCCCAACTACATGCCCAGAACAAACGCTGTGTCGTGCATATATTCAACCATTTTTGGCTCCACCATTGGCAAATAACCATTAGGCCTGAGATACACTGCTTACCTCGTATATGAGTGAGATTCATGCTTCATGCTTTTTATTTCAGCATCCATGTGCACAACCTTTATTGAGCAGCACGACGATGCTTCACCACATGTAATTAAAATCTTTATTTTAACCTGAAGTGCCAGTAGTATATTTCATCTACCCAAACACTGGAAACAATAGTAGAAACAGATTCAGAGCAGCATGTCATTATTTGTCTCACATCTCAGTGATCAAAGGGAATTTTCATTCCTGATCCTGCAGCATAAATTACCAGGACATAGGTTAAAAATGTCCTTCACGCCTTCTCATCTTAATGCTCTTCAGTTTTGTAGGTCATTAAAAAGTTTTCCGATGTGTGTAATTTCATAATTCGCGCCCACCACTCGGTTAACACGGGCTTACAAGTGAACTATATGAAACCTTTTTTTGACTTTTGCACAGAAAGGAAATGTCATAGTTTGCATATAGCTGGGGTACATCTCATTAGGTCGCATTGAAGTGGCTTCACTACACTGTCCTCATACAAAAAAAGCACTGGATATTATACATTAACACCTCTGCTGAAGTAAGAAAGGCCTGACGATCAAAGGAATGGATTTTATTTCTATCTACAATAGCAAAGGTAGTAGTGGCTTGATAACAGGGTAGTTCTTCCAACCGTGAATCTGATCTTCTCCTAGTTAATTCATATATTGGGCTAAAAAAACAAAACAAAATTATACTACTGTGAGATGAAAAGCAGATTTTCTCTGGCAACATGTCCTGATGATTGAAGTGTCAGATTTTAAATTGTCATTCTGGAGGAAATGTTCAACGTAAACGGCTTGTTTGCAAGAAAGTGGCAGAAACGAGCGTTGGTGCTAATTTTTAAGTTATGAACATGGCTCTGTACACTTGCACCAGAAGAATAGTTTCATGAATAACAAAATGAGACAAGAAAAGGGGGGAAGAAAAGTTAGGCTGAAAATAATAGAACAGATAGGAGAAGAAGAAAGAACAAAACAGCAACGACTGAGTAGGACGAGTGCACAGTGGGAGGTGATGAGGAGAGTAGAAGCAGCATGTTGACTCCAGCCCTCTCGTTATAAAGGTCATTAGTGGTTCCACTGCTCCGGGTGGTGATTTATAACATAATTTAGATCAAAAGGCCGCTTAACTGAAAACCTCTGAATTATAGTTTAGAGAAAATAAGGTCATCAGAGAGCGAAGCAGAGAGTTATGAGGCAGTTCTCTCCCTGCAGTGAGCTTAACTTTCTACTCTTGAATTAAAAAAAAAAAAAGCTTTTATCTTCAGATTTCCAAATGTCTGAAGCTACATAATTACAAAACTATGGACTGTGTTTAATCAGTTGGAGCCTTTGTAAAACCCAGACACTTAAAACGAAAAACAATTGTACAAATGTTTGAATTAGAAAGCAGCCAACTGCTCTTAACTACACTAAAAATAAAAAGAAATTTTCATTTGTGTTCTCACAACCAGCCATTGATGAAGAGAAATTGAAATTCATGAAGTGTCAGGCCAATTCCCACCTCTCTTCAGTGTGATTATTTATTCAGTCCCACCTCTTGGTCATGCTTTCTGTCTAATTTCATAAACCTGGCAACACATTTGACTCTTTCCCTCATTCAGCAGTTCACCTGCCTCACTTTAAATTTTAATTTCTCCTCTTGGCAGCGTTCATTATGTGTGTAATTGTCCTGTTTCTTTATTGACTGACTTTGCCTGCAGCTCAGAGAGCAGAACGGAGCTGCAGTGGAGTTGTTAATGACAGCAGAGAAGAGCCACACGACTGAAGGTTCAGTAGGCTCGCTGATAAACTGCTGTTAGCTAGCGCACTGATGTAATCAGCCATAATAGATCCAGATGTTTCAGCACGCTTTTTCATGCTGCACCCCTCAATGCATGAACCTTTATTCCCATTATCCTCTTCTGCTTCAACCAAAGCTTTTACACATTAGAGCAATTCTTTGTAGAAAAAGAAATGCGGCATTTCTGACACGAGATTCAAGAAAACTTTCCAGGTGATAAGCAAAATATAAGCCAACGAATTAGGTTTTTGTTTTGTTTTGTTTTGTTTTTGCAGAATAAAGTCAGATAAAGCCATTAAAAGTTTTGATATAGAATATGTAAAGATGGAAAAAGAGATGAAACAAATGAAACGCAGCAGCCAAAAGGCAACGAACCATTTGCTGATCATATGTGAGGCTTGAATTATGCAAACTGAATAATTTATACTATTCAGACAACAAGAGAAAACAATAAAAATGCATTCCAGTTTTTTTCAGTGCGATTAATAAATGCACAGTATTTTAGCACACTGTGTGATTCCAGCAATCTTTTAAATTCATGACAAATCAAACTATGACATGGATTTAACAACCGCGAGTGGGACATCTAATCTGATGTATGTACACTCTGTGATGATAATACCCAGTGAAAACCAAGACGCACAACTGTTCTTCTTTGCCATTTGTTTTCATGCCACTTCTTCATGTCAGCTCGTGGACATATTGTCATGGTCCCTCCTGACCTCCAGGTGCAGCACCTACCTTTCTCCTTTATCTTGGGGTTGTTGGGGCTGCTCCAACTTCCCGAATGAGAAAGAGACTTATTCAAGAATGCAGCAGTCCTGTAGTTCAGGCCTCTTGCTGTTTTGCTTTACTTACCTGCTTCTTTGAATCTTCATGAGACTTGTACCTACTCCTTCTTCTCAGGAAACCCACTGGATCGTCTGTCTCATGGTTACCTGCATACCCGCTTGACTGCTGAATAACTTATCTGCTCAAGAACTAGAAACCCTAACCCCAAGGAAAGTTAGGAAAGCTGTAAGTGCATCCAAGCTAACCCCCTTACCTGAAAATTACTTATCCGCATATCTGTGAAACCAGGCCCGAATCCCAACAACTTCTGAACTGAAGGCTAACTTGAAAGAATACTTACCTGATCTGAATCCCTGTTGTTGTGCTACCTGATAATATTCCTTGTCAAAGATGTGTATTAAAACTACATTCGAGCATTTTAGGCAAAGCTTGACACATTTATTACAAACAAGCTTTTGGTGCCACACCTCACCTAGACTTTTTTCTCTGCTGGAACTCCAAATGACTTGATGAGCACACCTTTTTAATGTTGCATTCACAGCATTGCCAAAGCAGTAGCAACATTGTGAGGTCCCCAACCTTAATTTACTGAGCATGGTGCAAGACAATTACAACAACCAACTTTAATCCTCTCTCACTGTGTGATGTAGAACCACCATGTTGATTGCCAGATTGCTACAGTTATTTAGTCATATCTCTTCAAAGTTTATGCAAAACTGCTAATGTACAGCCAACATTAGGGGGTTGAGTGGTTCAGCTTTTTCCTTATGTTGTTCAGCATAAAAACAGTTGGGTTATAGTAAAGGACATGTCCTTTGTTTAGCTGCCAATCAGTAAGCTGTAGTGTAGTGGAACTCAATTCCTTCTGATTTAAGTTATTTCATTTATTTATTCATTCATTTATTTTTGGAGCTGAGCATGTGTTCTTAGAGTTTGAAAGCCGTGAAAAGCTTAAAAGTGCTTAATGGGATCACAAAAAAAGCCTGACTTGATGTGGAATTTAAGAAAAAAGAGAAACAGCATGTGTTGGAGCAGGTGCAGTGAAACGCTTCATATTCAACACATCATATTAGCAGCGAGTTTGGCTCTGCTTTCACTCCTCATCTCGAATTCTCGCCTTTCCCCGCATACCGTTTAACGCCTCAACAGTTATGAAATCATTAATTAAGCCTGCATCAAATCTACTCCCACAGAGCCCAGGCTGTGTGTGAGTGCTTGTGTGTACGGACTCATGTGTTCTCATTTGTGTGCTCACGGTTGTGGTTGTGTGCTCTGCCCTGCAGCTGTGAACATACAGAAAGTTCTCCATGTTGAGGTCTGGTGTTCAAAGCTCATTGACACAAAGCTTGACTCCTCTGAGGGGGAAATGCGATTAAATTGTTTTATACTATGAGCTGAATTAAACATGACAAGGAGCCGTTTCTGACTAAATGACAACAAACACATAAACCTCTTCTATGTACTGACAAGCAGCAGAAGATCAAACAGACATTCATGATGGCAACATATGACCTTACCTTCAATGCTGCTTCACATTCAGATGAATAACTAGACTCATTGTAGATTTATGTTGGCCTTTTTTGGCTTAAACCGGACCAGGCCTCAATCCAAATAGGTCATCTGTCGGAGAAATTGGCTAACATGATACCACAAGCTAAAGAGACACTTGGAAACCAAATCTACCTCTAACAGAGAGCTGAATCTGGATCAGCGGTAGGGAGACAGTTTGTTGGACTGTGTGGGAAGTGTCTAATGAGTCAATAGCAGAAAGTTGGTGCTTTAAAAAAACAAAAAACAAAAAAAAGTGTGTTGTGCTTGGTCTAGATGCCACAAATGGTAAAAAATAAATAAACAAAAACATCAATCAAACATCTTATGATACATCTGATTCTAAGTACAGCAAATTTGTGCAGATATGAATGCAGTTGTGGAAAGTATTAAACCATTTATTCTGTATTTTGTATAGATATTCATTATTTTCACACCAGCCCAACTGCTTTTGGGCCAGATGATTAGCAGCCCTGCTCACCAGATTTGGCTCTAAACGATTTCATCTTCTTTCCCAAAATGGAGTTTAAGTTGAACAGTTGGTCTTTTGATCAAGGAGAGAACATCCAGTTCTAGCTGAAAACACATGCGCAGGTGGAGAGAACAAGATTTTCCCAGAATGATATAAAAATTTAAATAGTTTTAGTGTTGATGTTAATGCATGAGGAGGTTTGGGACTCCGTGGTTATTAAGTGAGCAGAACAATGACAGCTTTTTTGCACTATGCGTCTCAGCACTTGGTGACTCTGCTGCTGTTGTTCTGGCAGCTAAATGCTTCCATTTAGCTGTACATACAGCATGCTAAAGCAAAGCTATAAAAGTAATGAGTAATGTGTAATACATTACTTTTTTGCTAACAGTTGATCCGGGGTATACATTTCACAAACTAGCAGCGGCGTCCAATGGTTTCATCCTATCACAGTACTCGGCTTAAAATAACTCGCTCTCTCACAAATCTTTGTAAATGCACACTGCATGGACAGGTGCTTGTTTTGTATACCTGGTGAAATGGGGCCAAAAACACCTGAATTCAAAAATTAAGTGAATGTATGGCCCATTTGTCCATATAGTGTATATCTAGCTGGGACAGGATACAGCCTCCATCACTCTGAAACTCAGTGTCTAAGGGTTATCTGCCATGAAACATCCAAGACATTTGCTTTGGACAATTCATCTTAACATGATGCAACTGTATTACCTTTGTATTTTGTAGTGTGTGTTCAGCACTATGAAGCATTGAGATGTAGTCATTAACTCTGCAGATTTAAAGAAACTTGTCTCAGTAAAGAAATCATGGAAATTATTTAAAAAAACAAACACTTTCATTTGCTTTGATTAAGGTTTTGCCAACTTGTTGTTAAGTCAGTGATTCATTCAAACTTAAGGGGCTTAACTGAAAAAGAACCATATTCCCCAAAACCACAAAGATTCATCTGTCAGCATAATAATTAATTGGAAAGGAAAGAGCAACAGTATTCGGACCATTTCAGATTACAGCTCTGTAAGAGAGCTGTTTCAGCAGGAAATGTGTTTCTCCTCGCTGCCTCACAGATGCTGCACACAGAAAGTGTCATGCTTCAACAGACCACGCAGACATTCTGTCAACATGCCGGTAAGCAGTGCTCAAACTGAAAACATCTGTCAACACAGCAATAAACAAACTCACTCTGATTCACTTTTAGCCTGAATCTGTATCATCTGACTGGATGTAGTAAGATGCTAAAGTGGAAGATAATTATGAGCTTTGGTGTAATGATGGATATATATAATCTCGACTGCTTATGTCCTCCATTCCTGTGCAACAACATTTATGTAACAGAGGGTATACTAAATCATATGCAGATTTTACACCATTGTTTGTTTGTTGTTGTAATTGATCTTTTATGTGATCCTTTTTTTTCCTGACTCCTAAATCACAGCAGTTTAAGAGATAAGCAGGTAAGTTTGGGGATAAATAGTAACCCTAACAAGCAGGTATCAAAGATTTAAAGAGATTAAAAAGAAAAATACATGTTGGCTTTAGCTATGAGCTAACGGAGGTTACACAAAAGCACGTACATGAAGTTTTGTTTGTTTTTATTAAAACCCTGAATGTGTCAGCTTGCCACAGCATCAAGATTATTTGCGGTGAGCTGGTCTCACTAGCTGTCAGTTTACTCAGTATTAAAAAAAAAAAAGGATGACACTTGCTTTTACTTTAAAAAAATTCCTTTCCAGGCTGTTTTTTCCTGACTTAAACAAATATCGTGCTCAGTATACAAAATTCACAGACACTAAAAGAACTGTCATATCCTGCAGATTGCCCTCAGATTCGCCATGTTTTATTAAAATAAAGGAGGCTGAACTTATTTTTGTATGATATTGTTTCTTTCATAAAATTCATTTCATTTTTACATTTTTTTGGCAAGTAAACTCCCTTTCAGTTTAACTTAAGGACGCAAGACGTCTTCATTATAAAGTGATGCAGTAGCTCGAAGTGAAAACAGCCGTGTATAATATCATGTATTTTGCATGTAACAGTAAGCAAAATCTATGTGTGTGGGGAAGGCTTAATGTCAAACAGAGTGGTAAAGCTGGTGCAGGTGTCAGAATTTAACACTAGAATTCAAAATTTCTATATGGTGCAGATAAATCTGTCTTCGAACCACATGCAAAATTGTGGTGGTTGTTTCACTGCATAATAATAATTTGCAGAACAGAAGGTTTTGTTAAATTCATATTAGATTCAAGCTATTTTTATCTTTCAAAAACATTTAATTAAGAATCAAACCCAAGTTGGCTTTTGGGTAACATTAACAAGTTATAACCTGTTAATGTAAAATTTATATGAACAGGTCGTGTAGTTTAATATTTGATCACATCACGATATCCCTTTTCTCAACCATAACTATAGTGACCACATGACCACAGCCCCGTTCAAATTTGTGACCACATAATGAGTAATATGTACTCCATGAATACCAAAGATGCTGCCTATTGTCGGGAAATCAATCAAAACTGCAGACCAGGGAAACAAGCTACGGAGGCAGATGAGTGCAATCAAACGATGAGTTTATTAGCACAGGAGAAGACATATCAGCATATGTCCTCTGACAAAAATACATGTTGAGAACACTTTTAAAGCAGTGGGGTATCCGCCCCCCCATGGCATCAAATACAGGTCAAAAATACATTATGTGCAGTCATTGTTTTGCAGACAATGGTACATCTTGTACATTTTTAATAGCTATAAACAGACATATAACTTCTCTTTTCTGCAACACCTTCCATGCACAATCATAGTCCTAAGCCTTCAGAGTATCTGAGGGCTGGTTATCTCCTCCAGTCATCTGTTACCAGGTCGCTAAAAGGGCAGCCAGTTACAAAGAGGTCAAAGACACTTGCCTTTTAAGGTAACTAACTTCAAGCTACAGGGCCTCTAAGGGCTAATAATGGACCCTGGGGATTGTGGGGATTCAGAAATTCTTTTAGACAGGGACTCACAATCTGATCAGATCCCCACAGGTAGCCTCTTTCCTCTGCCCATTGTAATCTGGAAAAGGTCACCTTTATGTTTGTTCTCCCAAAACTTTTTGTCAGCGCTGTTATTCATTCTTTTGCAGGCCTGCTTAGAACAAAATGAGAAAAAAAGAGAGCTGATTATTAGCTCATCCAAACACCAAACAAAATCACCTGACAGGTTTTCTAAGTGCCCTGTTACAAAAATAATGGGCCCCTAAGACATGTGCATGTTTGATAAAACTCCCTTTTATTAAAATAACAAGAACATCCAAACCAAACTGACCAAATCAACCCATCTCTACAACCACAAGCTCAAAATCTTAAGCACCAAACATTTTCTTATTAATCTATCCATATGCTGTTGGGATTAGAACTTCAGGGTCACAAAAGCTTTGCCCTACTTTTGGCTTAATTAATACTTATATTGTCTGAAGTCAGACTTAAATCTCTCTCTGTTCATTTTCCCTCATCATATTTCAGTTGCCTCAGGTTCTTCAGCATCCTGACAGTCTGTCAACTGACATAATTTTCACCTACTAAACACACAGAACGTCTTGTCAAAAAAACCACATAACACACACCCTCATCTTTTAAATTCTCCATTTTCTTTTCTAAAAAACTACTACACACTAAATGAATTGGACAAGATGATAAACAGACTCCTATGCTCAACCTGCTATCTGATCTTCATGAACTCTTTTGTATTCTAAGGTTAATACATTTTCTATTTGTGTGTGTGATTGTGTATATGTTTCTTTTCGTGGTTTTTTCAGACTCCCTCACAAGGTTCCACTTAAACAATCAGTTTTCTTTTCCCAAATCTTCTAACCCCAATTTTGATTTCCCACCTTAAATAACAGCATTCCTTGTCCTCCGCCAGAATTGAATGACATTTCCCCTTCCCACTCGGCCCAGCGGCTTCACCCTTGAAGTCCCGTCTCCACCAGTGAGTCCGAGCTCACTCAGGCCGTAGCAATCGTGACTGTGCCTGCCTTAGGTTGTCCCGTGGTTTTACCAAGTGGGATCTTACCCGTCATGGGCTACCAGCCTTCCATACTCGCCTGTTACGGGGCCAATTGGCCAGGGGTGGCATGAAGGAGGGACACACTGGCTCTGGACATTAAAGGGTGTAAGCTGCTTTCTTCCTTGCATGGGTATATTAAGCTATCCCACTT
The DNA here is from genome assembly GCF_013358895.1 of Oreochromis aureus. NCBI lineage: Eukaryota > Metazoa > Chordata > Actinopteri > Cichliformes > Cichlidae > Oreochromis > Oreochromis aureus. The sequence goes on along the minus strand of NC_052959.1, from coordinate 27,678,764 downwards.
CCGATTGTTTCCCACCATAATTTCACCTGTAGCCATTTGTGTGCGTGCGTTTTCTATTCATTAATGTAATTGTTAGTTCATGTATTTATGTTCTTGGCCTTTCTCTTTTCTAAAACATATAATTAATATAATTTTATTACTTTTTCTTAAGACTTTTATTCTCTAATTCCTTTGTTTTCATGTTGCAACGTCTCCCCATCTCACAAGCTATATCCAACTTCCTGTTTCAAACACACTCTCCAGCTTGGCTATACACACATACTTCTCTCAGACTTCCTCTTTCTCCCACACTCTGCTATGTACCTACGCAGTGTTATTATTACTTTTTATTATTTTGTACAATTCACACAGAATCATTCAAATCCAGTACAACATTTATACACTAAGAATCACTCCATACACGCTTTCCTAAGAGTCTTAGAGAGAGTTTTATCAAGCGGCAGAGCTCTATCAAACATGCTTGTTTAGAATCAGGAAGGGAAATAGACAACACTCAGTAACTGCGTCTGTCCTCTTAAAAGAGAAGAGAAATAAACACATATGGGACAATTCTCCCTATATTAGACAAAATGTGACCTTTAATGTCCGTTTCTAAGTCATGTTCTTCTCTACACACGACTCTTGGCCTCCAGGGCATAAAACTTTGAACATAATATTTTACTTTACCAGAACTAGTGCTTTACCAGAACCTCATACGTGCAATAAGACTGCTATATGTGCACTTCTTTCTTTGACAAAATTGTATTTTGTATTTTCTTACTCAGCTGCACATAGTATTGGTATTCTATTTTGTTCTATTGTATATATTATTCTATTCTACTTTATTTTATTGCATTCCAGTGTTTTCTAATTTCTGCTGCATAACTTTACACTTTTGCTGTAACCAAAACAAATTTCAAAGGTCATCTTTATCTTTAACTAGCTCTAATCTAAATCCTGTCTCATCCACTGCTGAAATTCTAGTTCAATGAACACGTGTTGCAGTTTAAAATTAAAAGAAGAAGTAACTCACACTTAAGAACTTTGTGTGTGTGTTAATGTCTGTGTCCCTTTAAATGAAAAAAGGTGAACACATGTGGTGAGTTTTCCTCAATTTACACAAAATATGACATTAAATATCCTTTTCTAATTCCTGTTCTTCTTTAAACACCATGAATGACCACCAGGTCATAACCTTTGGACTTATAACTCTAATATAAGTCCACACAGCGCACCAAGCACAGAGAAAATTCAACCTCAGTGCTTCAGAATTCTCCTCAAAATTCAGAAACTGTTTCTGTCATTTATCTCCCCAAGAACTTCATCATATGGACCTCACCGGGTCCAGCAATCTTCAGCACATGTATCTCACTGCAGCCAGTGAAGATTTAAAAACAGTTTATTGTCTCAGTTTACCCAGCATTCACTTATCAGATGGACCGCAGCCGATCCATACATCTCAACACAATCGTGTGTTGACATTTACACAACTTATTCTTTACTTGTATCACAACACATCTAGTAATATCATCAGAATTACTTCAACATGGTAACCATTGATTTTCCTTTAAAATCAACTTACCCTTAAAACTCAAGATCACAGCTGACTCGATTCTCTGAAATCCTGAGTCAGTTAAAACACCTGCTCAACTCACGGTGTTCTTTTCTCGGACCCCTTCGTCCGAGCTCACTCTTTACCCGGCATCTCCACCAGAATGTTACGAGATCTTCATAGACCCAAAAATAAGCATATTATTTCCCTAATCAAAAGTCAAGCCGTTCCTCACACAGTAATTCTTAATCCAACAGCCTTTGTGTTTTGAAACTAAAAAGAGGAAGGAACAGCGCCCAATTTAAACTGCGCATGTTGTCACTGAACAACACACACACACACACACACACACACACAGACCCAGGACAATTCTTCCTGGATCATTTACCAACACTCAAACCAACACAGTCCGCATTGATTATTCTTCTGGACCTCAGCAGATCCACCAAAATTCATATAAATATATCAGCCATTAACCAATTTATTTCTTTTCCTCAGACCACGCCGGATCTGTTAATATCAACAACGCTGCACACTCAGAATTGTGCAGCTGATTCTTCCAAATCAGACCGCGCCGGATCTGTTACTTCAGCACAATAAACACTGATTTTCCTTCAAAATCAGTTTACCAAAACCACAAAACCATTTCTGACTCGATTTTCTGAACTTCTGTGTCACTTAAACATCCTGACAACACCAGGTGTTTTCTGTCGGACTTCCTCGTCCGAACTTAATCCTTTTACTTACAAATGAGCGTCTCCCAAAATGATCCTCTTGATCATTAGCTATTCACCGAGCCCACCACTCTCGGCAACACCACCTGACATATGCCCACGCCGGAGCTCCTCTTTGAAATCTCAAAGAGGTACAGGATTCTCCAATCCCGTGAGTTTGACACTTATTAAACCATAAGCTGACCAATAACTCTTATATTCTTCTATTCTTAAAAATGCATTGGTCTCTTTTTCTTTTTTTTTTACCATGAAATACCATATAACCTTTTAACTCAGTACTGTCTGTTTCTCAAAGTTTCATTATCCTTGCTTCAAAGCTTGTCGTTACTTCCAAGTTACTCATTCATTACTTCGACGTTTTACTTTATTCTCGAGAATTCAGTTTTGCCACTACTGTGCCAATAGTTAAGATCATCTACTCAGCGAACAGATAATTTAGAATTCAGCCAATTTGCACAAATTTGCTTATTGAACAGGTTTGTGCGTACCTCTTGATCCTTTTAGACCGGTCTTCTGTTCACCTCATATCAGATCCAACCTTCGACCACATTTGTTCTCTCTAAAAACTTCACGGTAGTGAAGTTTTATCATGGTGAACACCTGTTCTAATGTTTCTGGTTTCTCTTCCTGTTGTTGGGGAGGTGAATTTACCTGTTGAGCTTGAGCTTGAGACTCATCCTCTTTCATCAAGCTGAGATCCCTTTACACATTATGATCCATCTGCAAAGCTTTGCATGGTTTTCTTTACAAGTTTTATTTCTGCTCTGGTATGTCTGTTTATTGCATGAGTTAATGTTTCCTGCTGCAATTGTTGTAATCATTTTCACACTTTTCCCTTTCTTGTTCAAAAATTATATGAAGAGGTTTTCTGTCTTGTAAAGTTTTTTTTTTTTTTTTCTTTTGCTGAGCAGCACATAACTTCTCAACATTTTCCTTACTAGCTTAAATTCTTTGTCTGCTACTTTAATTGTTTTTGTACAAGTCATGTGAATAGCTTTGTTTAACTCTTCAAGCTGATCATTAAGTGGCTTGTATACTTTTCGTTCACTAGATGTCCCACAGGATGGCTGCTGTATGTCTCCGCCCTTGCAAGGTCTTTGGCGTGACTTCCTATTTTTTATCAGAAGCCCTGATGGCCAGAGAACAGACACTTACTTTTTGTACCTGCTTAGTATAACACACTGACCAACACGGGGCCACAAACTTATTAAAACAGACACCATTTTCAGCACTTCAAAATCAACGCACCAAACCAGCTGCAAGTCTTATTTTTAAAATAACAAACACACTTGCTCACAGCACTTCTCTGTACCAAATATTTTTAGTTTGTGCAGCTTACAGTCAGGGCCTCAGTGAAAAAGAGGAAGTGCAGTCCGACTCAGATACTGCGCAGTTCTATATTTCAGGAGTTTTTTTTTGTTTTTTTTTTAAAACATGCCCAATGTCAAGAAACAATCCTCTGCTCTTTCTGCTTAAAGTCAAAATCACACTGTTCAGCTAAATGAGATGTTTTAAATCAGTGCTTACTCTTACAGAGGCCTATAGTGCGTATTTTCCTACTTGTAATAGAGGATGCATTTCATATAAACAAAATCCCCTGCACATGAATACTCAATTTGACACGATCCAGAAATGAGCATGCCTTTTTATCTACCTCTCATTTAATCGATGTGTGTCCTTTGTCAAAGTTAAAAAGGGAAGTGACCACACCCAAATTTTAACTGCGCACTTTTCACCAGACCCAAAAGAAAGGAAAAAAGAGACTTTTTAAAGCCTCTCACACACCCAGCCTGCAGCCGGCTGGCACTTTTAAATCATTTTAGACAGTTTCTTACGTCACAGCTTCAGTTCAGTTTACCCCGGATATGCATAGTGCCGCTCGTCTTTGAGAGACGTCACAGGTCCGCGGATTCTCGAGGAATATCAACAAAAAACACAGCTTTTCACGGACCACGGCAGGTCCACAAATGCACAGATATTGCTTTTAATCGTCTCTCATAGCTCACAGTATTTATTCTCAGAGTTTCACTTTTAATTTCACTTTTACTGGTCGGCTCGGTTTGCTACACCTCAGGCTCACAGCTGGCCTGAGTTTCTCTTAGCTCATATATCAACGCCTTGGACCTTCGTGTCCGGTATTTATTCTCTTAAAACATGTCACACTTCCTCGGACCTTCTGTCCGGCATTTACTCTTAACACATGTTACTATTCCTCGGACCTTCTGTCCGGCATTTACTCTTAACACATGTGTCACAGTGTCTCTCAAGATGATCCTCTGATCACCAGGGCTATATCTGAGGCCACAAAATCTCAGCGGGGCCCTCCCCTAGTTTAATCCTAGGAAACGTCTTTCCCAGGGGTGGAGTTCTCCAACTCCGTGACTTTTAGACACTTTTAATCTCTTTATTCCTTAATCAAAACTCAGTCTCTAGTTACTTTTAGCTCAGTACTGCTTCTTCCGAGCCGACCTTAAACGCAACGCTACTTTAAAGTTTCACTTTCACTCTAAACAACACTCAAAACAGAGATCAACCGGTAACTTCTTGACCACATATTTTAGAATTATACTCCAATACAGCACAATTTCAGCTTAAGAGGTTTGTGCCTTACCTTTGTAGTTTTTGTGGGGCCCCAGTGGTCAAGGAATTACCGTGACGTCTGCCGTCTGATCACCGATCTGGTCCTGACCTCCGCCGAGAACAACAGCTCTAATTCTTCCTAGTGGTCTGCAATTTTGCCCGCATCCTCCACCATTCTGTCGGGAAATCAATCAAAACTGCAGACCAGGGAAACAAGCTACGGAGGCAGATGAGTGCAATCAAACGATGAGTTTATTAGCACAGGAGAAGACATATCAGCATATGTCCTCTGACAAAAATACATGTTGAGAACACTTTTAAAGCAGTGGGGTATCCGCCCCCCCATGGCATCAAATACAGGTCAAAAATACATTATGTGCAGTCATTGTTTTGCAGACAATGGTACATCTTGTACATTTTTAATAGCTATAAACAGACATATAACTTCTCTTTTCTGCAACACCTTCCATGCACAATCATAGTCCTAAGCCTTCAGAGTATCTGAGGGCTGGTTATCTCCTCCAGTCATCTGTTACCAGGTCGCTAAAAGGGCAGCCAGTTACAAAGAGGTCAAAGACACTTGCCTTTTAAGGTAACTAACTTCAAGCTACAGGGCCTCTAAGGGCTAATAATGGACCCTCGTCATCAATCACTAAGTAAACTGAATTGGCGCAGGTCTTCAAAGAAAAGCAGAAGACACTTGGGCCTTCGCTCAGGCCTGCTACTAGATTTATGTGTATTGTAAGCATGCATGCAATCAACCTGCTATGTTCTCATCCTCCCTCAACATGTATCACCTGGACACTCTCACCAGTGAAGCTTAAAACCCTTTCGGACGGAACATCAACTCTAAACAAGCACAGTTATGCATTGTGTATAGAATGATCATAAATAAATCTGTGAATAGAAAGGTTAATGTGATGACAAACATATTCAATGCAATAAGAACCCTGTAAACAATATTACTGTTAAAATAATACTGTAAAACACGTTATCAATGCATTCATAATAATGCAGATTATATAGTAGGAATAAAAGAATTTCTGAATCCCCACACTATTCTCATTCTTTCTTGTCTTTCTGTTAAGTAGCTAATTAACTTGGGGACTTGCATGCACATGTAAAAGTGTAAGAATGGTTGACTGTGGTGCGCCTGCTCCCATTAATGATTAATGGTGATGGTTTTGTAACAATTTAAACCTTCAGCCCAAGAGGGCAGTGAAACCCTTCTTTCAATATTGCTACCATCTACATATCAAAGTGACACATTTTACTGTTGATACGCAGCAATATGATAACACTCTGCCTTAAAGAAGGAAAGCTCAAAATGTGTTGCTTTGAAAGAAATAAGACCAGACTGACTAAAAGCTCCCATCAGGCTTTCCAATAATGTAAATCAGCATCTCTTTGCCTGGATGGTGAATACCCATGCCATTAAAACTCAATTTGCAAAGATTTGTAGACTTTAAAATTAAACTCGAGAGAACCTTGATGACAACATCAAGGTTATTTTTCAGGCTGAGTAGTGATCCCAATCACGACTTAACCGAACTGCACATCTATAATCGGTGGAGGGTCCTCAGAATCTACTAAGAGATGACGAAGATGATGAAAGAAAGTTTTAGCAATCAGAGAATCTAAAAATACTTAAATGTACAATAAAATCCAAGCACAACTCAGAGCAGCTTCTTTTTCAGTAGCACACACTGCAGATTTTTTTCTTTCTAAAATGTAATCAGAGCTCTTTGATTGAGCCAAGCCTCTAAACTGACACAGAGCCTCTTCTGTCTCAGAGGACAGAAACTGAATGTTAAACTGCCAAACAAAAGGATGCCAGCAACCATTCAACACAAAGGGGCAAGGACATAGAAGGGAATGATCTCAGGAACGGGTGGAAAAAGATTATGTTTTTTTTGCATCTGAAAATATTTTTATGCATTAAACAAGATCTGAGAAAATCTGTTGGGACTCTGTCATCACATCCTAAAGTGAGGAAATGGACACAAATGGTCCAGTGGGAGCTTTTTGTGTACGATTTGGCCATTTCACAGTGAATGGAGAGTGAAAAGTGTAGAAAGCATTTGTGTGTTTCTCCAGGTTCACCCTGAATGAAGCCATCATAAGGATTCCCATTGAAAGAGGCTTTCCTCTATAAAATTAGACACTGGTGGGGCTTGATCCCACAACCTTTAAATGACATCTCAGGTTGTCAACTAGAAGGCCAATGCAACATTCATTACACCACAGAACCAGTTGGCCCAAACACCCAGTGCCAAAAAACACTGCTGTATGACTGAGTTCTAAACCCCACACTCAGCATTTTGTACTTGAGTTTTTTTCAGTTCCTTAGTGATTCTAAGGATGTTAAGTAAGATGTTTGTGGTTAATATGAGCTTTCAACATTTTCACGTTTTGTTGTACAATGTTAAATATAAGCCTTATTCATAATAATGAAGAAGCAAGTTCAATAACAAAGATCTGTATTCACTCATTTCGTTGCTTTCTTGAACGTTCAGGCTGCTGGTTTATTCTTTACATGACTTTTAGTTTGCCACACTGTCAGACTTAGTAGTCACATGGTTAGTCTAGTCCAATCATTTTTTTTTTTTTGCTTGCCTTCCGTGAGCTACTCATCCTCTATTTAGTGTGCTTTAAATCTCAGTGCTCTTCTACCATTCTGCCTTTCAGCCTACCTCCTACCCATTTCCACCTCACCTTGCTCTCTCAGAGCCTCATCTAAGCCTCCATCTTCATCTTCATCACCAGCATCTAGACTCTGGGGGGTCCTGTCTAAATTCCTGTTATTGTTGGAGTGAGCCCTTCTGTGATGGTTCCCTTGAGTCTAATCCCTACAAGCTTTTACTTGGATTCTGTATCTCAATAAAGCATGCTTATTTTATTCAAATTATTTGCATTTCATTAAGGAGCAATCTTGAATTTTGAAGCTATTATGTGTCCCAGAGAAGGCATTTGATTACAACAAATAGGACTATAGAAGCTGTCAGGTATCAGACGATGTTGGTTGTCAGTTGTCACTGTCATTGTCATTCTTACACACTGTCTGTCTCTACGTGCTAGCTCGGGGACAGCCTGCTTACCTGTCCAGAGCATCCCCCATCTCTTGCTAAGACAGACTCCAGCCTCACTGGGACCCTTAAATGGATAACCCATCTACATTAAAGGGACGGCTGCGGAGCGTGTGAGCAGCTTCAAGTTCCTGGGTGTCCACATCTCCGAGGATCTCATCTGGACGACCAACTGCTCCAAGCTGGTCAAGAAGGCTCACCAGCGCCTCTTCTTCTTGAGGACTCTGAGGAAGAACCACCTGTCCTCAGACATCCTGGTGAACTTCTACCGCTGCACCATCGAGAGCATCCTGACCAACTGTATAACAGTCTGGTGCGGGAACTGCTCTGCCTCGGACCGAAAGCGTTGCAAAGGGTCGTGAAAACTGCCCAGCGCATCGCGGAGCACCACTTCCTGCCATAAAGGACATCTACAGGAAGCGGTGTCTGAAAAGGGCTGGGAAAATCATCAGAGACCCCAGTCACCCATCACATAGACTCTTCACCCTCCTGCCCTCTGGGAGGCGCTACAGGAGCCTCCGGACTAAGACCACCAGATACCGGAACAGCTTCTTTCCTACAGCTGTCAGACTCCTGAACTCTGCCTCCTGACATCTGACCCACGTTAAACTCATGGACTGAACATACACACACCCACAACCACCTACACACACACACAATGGACAACCGTACCCTCAAACACACAATAATAACATGGACTGAACCACCACTCACAACCACTAGCACTTTATATAGCCTCTGTAGAAATTATCCACATATCTCACTTATCTTAACTGCACTACTGTATAGTTCTGTCCTACAACTGTTTATAACTTGCATAGTTCACATTTCTGTATAACTGTATATCTCATATTTCTGTATAGTTTTTTTATTTCATATTCTATATAGTTTTTTTCATATTTATATCCTGTTCATAGCCTGTACATAGCTTGTACTCACTACAGCCTGTACATACTTATAGTTATAGAATATTCATAACATACTTCACACCGTGTACATGATAACATACCATAATAGACCCATTTCTGTAATATACTTACATATCTATATTATTGCTAATATATATTGTAATATATCTATATCATGGCTAAAGCACTTCTGGATGGATGCAAACTGCATTTCGTTGCCCTGTACCTGTGACATGTGCAATGACAATAAAGTTGAATTCTATTCTGTTCTATTCTATTCTATAAGCAATTAACAAAACTGATAGATGGACATTGCTGCACAGCATAGCTGACATGGTCTTTTATGCTGTACTATTACATGTACATATGTTTGAAGGTGCTGCAAACCAAAAGAGTGCTGATTGCAGTTCACTTAATAGCAACAGGTGTGATAATAAAACAGCTTTATGCTGAATTATTAGATAAAACGACTTTAAGAACACATAGTTCTAATGTAAGTGAAATATGAAAATAAAGATATTGTTTTGTGATATGTGCATAAAGTTAGAGGGTCTATTTCCTGATACACATCTGCTGACCCACAGTGGTTTATGTAAATAAATCAGACACATCATCCTATCCTCTTTTTTTAAAGCTCTTGTAGATTCTTTTGTGTTAATGGTGAGTCAAATTTCACTGAAAGGCTATCTCATGTAACTGCAGTCGGTAATGTGTTTACAGTAAAAGTGTTTATAGCAGCAGACTGTCTAGACTCGGTGAGATCTCGGCTCCTTTCACGCCAACACAATCACTGCCTTGCTCCTGGGTTCACGGGGAGCTCATCAGAGGATTAGATGACTGAGATGTGACCTTGATAAACGTGAGAGAGAAAGAGAATAAATGTGTGTGTGATCTCCCTGTGGAACTCCATTCACCAGCTGAACACACAGCTCCAGTGTCCTGTCTCACTTCATTGACCTCCTGCCAACAGATGAAATCTGCTCAGTCTTTTATTTCCACACAGGCACCTTGAAGGCTGATGTGTCGCACAAAAACAACCTTTATTCCTCTTCTTCTGTCTCTTCTCTGTTTCTGTTTCTCTTTCATCCTGTTCATGTTGTAATATATTAAAGGAAAGTTGGCTGAATGTTGTCCTTTTGGTGTCTATTTCTTTCTCTTATTACCTGAAATCTGTGCTTTATCTTTTTCCGTCTCTACCTTTATCATTTCCTCCTGTTGGAAATCCATTATTATACCTGAAAGCAGTGGGAGTGTGATAGGGTTGTGGGGCCATGGCTGTTATAACCCACATCAGACACATGTTAAAAAAAACATATTGTGAATCTGCTAAAATGTCTTAAAGTATACCTCGCTAGAGTTTGGCAACAATGTTACATGTCCCACTCAAATTAGCCACTTAACAGGAGATTATTTTATTTTATTTTTAATGATGAATTAACTTCTTTTCTATTCTTGAACAATGAAAAGGAAAATGACACAGAAAGGCAGAGTACTACATCATAATTTGACACCAGTGTTAACTTATTTAAAATGATATCACACTGCAGTGACTGAATAATATAATGACCAGAAGTGTAGGGTATAGTTGATCTTCTTTCCAGTGAAAAACCAAAGGTTTTGATAAAATGCAAAATAAATACAGGCTCCAACATACAGCCTCAACAAAAACACCTAAGTACACTCATGGGACACCTATTATTGTACTCCTGTTCAGCTGTTTGTTAACACAAAATTCTAAGCAGCTAATCACACATTGCAGCAGCTCGGTGCATTCATGGACGTAGACATGATCAAGGCAACCTGCTGAAGCTGAAACCAGGAAACGGGCTGGTAAAGAAAGTTAATTTTAGAAACTTTGAGAGTGGCTTGGTTGTTGGTGCCACACAGGTTGATCTGAGTATTTCATAACTGCTGATGAGCAGTTTCTCTGTTAACTCTAATCCACCTCTAGGGTTTACAGAGAACGGTCCAAAAAAGAGAAAATATCCACTGAGCAGCATTTTTCTGAGATAGAAAACCTTGTTGTTCCCATCGATCAGAGGAATAACTTCCAGACTATCTAAAGCTGATAGGACGGTAACAATAACTCAAATAACTACTTACTCCAATGGAGGCATACAGAAGATGAACTCAGAATGCCAATCTGGACAGGTAAGAACAGGCTCACTAAAATTAGAGAATAAAACATTGTCTGGTCTGACGAGTTTCAATTTGTGCTGCATTCAGATGGCAGGTTCAGCAGTTTGGTGTAAAGAACAAGAAAGCACTGATCCCTCTCGCTGTATCAGCTGTTCATGCTGTTGGTGGTGTAATGCTGTGAGGGATATTTCTGACCCAGTAGGTAGGTTGTGGCATTTAAATGATGCTCAGTTGGAACTGAGTATTGTTGCTGACCATGTCCATCCTTTTGCGACCACATTGTGGTCACCTTCTGACGGCTGCTTCCAGCAGATTAACGCTCAAAGCTCAAATCATCTCAAATCAAATGGCCTCCACAGTCAGCAGATCTAAATCAAATAGGGCCCCTTTGTAATGTGGTGGAGCGGGAGATTCATATCATGAATGCGCAGCCGACAAATCTGCAGCAACTGTCTAATGAGGAATATTTCCAGCACTTTGTTGAATCTCTGCCAGCGGTCCCCAACCCCCTGCCCACGGACCGGTACTGGTCCGTGAGTTGTTTGGTACCGGGCCGGGTGAGTTGAGGCTGGGTTGTGAAATTTATGGTTTTTAGGGGTTTTATGGTTAACTCGGTTTCCCTGGGTCTTTTCCTAGTTGTAGTTGTTTGTCTTATTTTGAAAGAAATATTTACAGGTTACCATAGCAACCAGAGAGCATTAAGGGGCAGAGAGGAGAATGTTGTTGGCCTTTTCAGGAGGACACTGCTAATAAAGTTACACAACTACACAGTGAATTCACGTTTATTATTATATTTACAAAATACCACCGTTTTTGTCTTGGTTGTATCATTTTATTTTGCTTTATTTATCCGCGATACCTTAATGGCTGGTCCATGAAAATGGACATGAAAAAATGTGCAAAAAAGGTTGGGGACCGCTGATCTATGCGATGAAGAAGTGTAGATTTTAAAACAGCATCACTGCTTTTTTGTGGTTGTTGCAGTGTGTTTGGGATCAGAAGCACGTCTTTCTCATGCCAAGCGTCTTCAGACTGAAAGCCTGTTCTTTCAGTATTTGGGTTAACAAACTTGTATTCACAGTACTATGTATTTATTAATGTCATCTCACCAACACCCCATTTACTCAGGCAGGCTCACACACACTCCCGCTTCATGATGATGCCACTGCAGTGGTCACGGCCAGGTCCGTGCCATCACTGAACCCCATTTCATGCTTGATTTTTGTTTCCTCTGTCCAAACACAGTGCTGTCAGTATTCATCAGGCTTCTTTTCATGTTTTCCAGTTTATATTGCACTTTTCTGACAAGTGTTTTTCTTCTTTGACATTATCTGCAGACCTTGTCCTTGTAGCTTGTCATTCACAATGAGCAACCAATAAAACCCAAGTTTCCACTGACAGTATTTGTGGCAACAAAAAGCACTTACAGGTTTTTTAAATCCCAAAGGTTCATAGACAGCAAAATGCACAATGTTTTCGGGGTGGTAAATGTGAATTCTAATCTTGGAGATACGGCTCTTCTTGCAGAACCACTGCTGCAGCTCTCTTTTAGGTTATGTTTGAAACCCCTGTCATCCTCAGACAGCCTGTCCCATCTTTATCAAGTATCTCACTCTAGTTTAAATCTTGTTCAGGAAGTTCCTTAACATGATGAATCACGCTCCTTTAAAGCCAACATTAAGTTCTTTTATAGCCTTGCTCATGCATTCATTCTTAATTGCAAATGATCTGTTTGGACCCTCTGATGTTGCACTTGTGGGTAAATATTTTATAGCTGTTTATTTATATATAAGATCAAAAATCCCATACTTCAGCCTATAAATAATACAATTGTGAGGATGATGTTGGTATTTTTAGGGGGAAAAATCTAGTATTGTTGTTTATGCAGTATTATGGTTTTTTACTGAAGCAATACATATATTTTGCATGGCCAGTGTTTCAAACAATGAGATCTTTTTAATGTACTAAAAGCTCGGGATCGAAGCTGTTCTAAATGCTCTGTCTGCAGCTTGTTTGTCTACTCTTAGATGTGTGTGATGTCACTGAGAAAAGATATCTGCTGTGGGCTCAGTGTCGTGTTTTGTTTTGTTCTCCTTTTATTTATTATTTTTATTGTTTACACCCTGAACTACTTGACAATACTGCAACATGTTGTTTAACACATGAAAATTTAGTGAAATGTTGTGCACTACTTCCAGATTTGATGACTTCTGTTTTAAAACGTGTGAATCACTCATTTAAGATGAACTAGAGCTACACCAACACCTATTATAATGGCGTTTGCACACCTAGAGTTCATTTACTCTGGTCCAAATCAGTTGATGAGTTTTTAAGGTTGTGGTTTTTCCCCATCATTTCGTTTCTTTCACACAGAGAAAATTCCAAGAATATTCAGTTCACTTAGATGAGTCTTGTGTGGGAGGAACAAAAGTAAATACAGGAAGAAGGTGCTGTGTTCTGGACTGTAGGAGAACATGGAGAATATAGCTTCTTTTCACAGCTAGCTGCTAGCCCATACAGATCTTTGAACACCTGCATCCCAGAGTACACAGCACATGTGGCTAAGGGAACTTACAACATATATGTGGTAATTGGGTTGGATCAAGGTCTGATCACATTCACACCATACACGAACCGCTCTTGAGTTGATTTGGAACTGCACGGTGACCACCTTCAAAGGGTCTTGGTGCGGTTATTTTGGTGCAATTAGTGTGTTCACACCTGCACAAAGGGAGCACACAAAGGGGGAAAACAAACCAGAATTCGATTTAAACGGACTAAACACCACAGGTGTGAAAACACTCTTAAGATAAATAGGGAGCAGTGAATGATGCAAAGCTAATCCAGTAGAGTTCCAAAATAAATATATGGCTCTACAATGAGCACAATAGGTTCACTTTAAGAAGCTAAATCTCAATTTGCAAGTAAAAAATCATAAACACTCTTTGTCTTGCTGTCACAGCAGGGGCTGAGTTTTGTAAGAAAGTACAGCAAAAGCACCAGCATCAAATGTACATTCCCTTATCCTGTACTTATCCACAACTATTAAACTCTACACAGGAGATAGAAAAAGAAAGAAAGCCACCTTTACAATGGCTTCAATTTGATTCTCTGCTCTTTGCCTGGTCTGTTTCCTGCCCCTCTTCACATGTGGAAAACTTCTGGTGTCAGATTTAATCGCCTCTGCCTTCAGACAGATGGTTGGACAGAGAGACAGTGCTGTGTAGGCTGGAGCTTGGTGGATAAAGGTCATGGTTGAGATGAAGATTTAATGATTTTGTTTTGCTTCTGTACCACATTCTGCTTGTCTGGGATTTATTTTAATTCCTCACACAGTATTAGTTGTCTGTCTTGTCAGCACTGCTGCAAACTCTTCTGCCCTTTAATTGGAAAGAGACAGACATTTGTCTGGCTTAAAGTCTGTTGAATCCTGGCATAATCTCTTCTTATAATTTTAATTGTGCTTCAGTGTGTGCGTCTACATCATCTGTTTGCATTAAATTTAATTTGTCAGTTAGGTTTATGGACTTTCTAAAATTAATTTGTTTTTTTCCCTTAAGTTTAGTCCCTCAGCATCTGAAGTGTTGCATAATCGCTTGTTTATTCTTGTCAGCTCAGTGCAGCGTGTTAATGTGCGAGGCAGGTGAACGTGTTTATGTCAAAACTGGGGTGTATTTATGTCCATCGGTTGGATGTGCTTACTGTATACTGAATTCTGTAGAATTTATATCAGTGCACACTTAACACCTCTCTGTGAGGCTGTTCTGAGCACAGATCAGTCTGAAACCACACAACTGACAGTGTAAACAACAATAAGCAGCCAAAGTGTCAGCAACTCTAACAGCTCTGCCAATATGGCCCGGGATGAATGTCATTTATTTTCCATAAACATTAAAGTGTAATAAACAGTGTGGGCTGTGTGTGAAACAAGAAGTCTGTGTTTTCAGCCCCAAAAGTGTTTGAATTATATGACAGGAAATATAAACCTGAGCTCCCCTAGAAAGCCCTTTTTGGTCCCTGTGTGAATGGCATAGCCACTCCTACTCTTAAGACTACCATAGTGAAATGAAAATCACAACTCTTACCATCACATCCAGGATGAACAGTTTCCTTCTCTGTGTTTTCATTTATTCTGTTTCTTCTGACAGTTTTCTTGTTGGGGTTTTGTCATGGTTCCTCCACCTCCAGGTGCTTGCCTGCCATCACTCTGTCCTCGTTTTGCTGGATCCTTGACCCAGCGTTTTGTGTACTTTTGGACTCCTAAGTTCTCTTTATCATTATGTGTAATTTGATTCTTAGTTTGCCTGCTGTTTAGTTTTTCCACATGTCTGTATTTCCTTTGCATTTATCCCCAGTTACAGTTACCTGTGTGCCTTGTCTGGCTTTATCCTTGTGTTAGGTGTTATGTTTTTGTCTCGGGTGTTAGTATTCAGTTTTACTTTCGTCTAATCTTCTTTGCCCAGTTATTTACACTTGTGTTTCCTGCATCACCTTCTCTGAGTGTCTCTGGATGTATAGTACCCTTAGTTTGTCTCTGCTTGTTGTAGCTTCATAGAGTTTCTAGTATTTTCCCTAGTGTTTCCTCTGCTTAACCATGGACTTGTTATTTAGTTGGCTGCTACACTTACAATAAAGGTTCATCTTTATTTTGATCCTTCATTGCTCAAGAGTCTGCTTTGGGGTTCTCATTCATCATTAAGCATGATATCGTTCTTGTTATCATGTGCACATGATGCGCTTACCTCCTCAGACTCCTGCTGCAACACCTGTGTCACATTAAGTGCTCATCTGGAGTTTATAAATTTGGCTCACCTCTGCACGCATTTCCAGATTGTTATCCTGCTCAATGTGGTAGAGTTACTCACACCATGTTGACTTGCTATGTAAACTTCACCTTGCTTTGTTACCGTTTCTTACCTTTGCTTCTTAGTTTGCCATAGGAAACCTACATACCACACCAGTCTGTCTGCCTTTCTGCCTTCCGCCTTGCCCGACTTACCTTTGCTCCCTGCCGAAAAGCACACTTGCTGGAAACAAATCTGTATAGTGATTTTGGAAATTTGCTCGCCTTTGGGTCTGTGGACTCAAAATGAAGAAAAAAGAAACAAACAAGAACCTCATTGATCAATTCATTCGCTGAAAATATATTGTAAAATATTGACCTGTTGTGCATGTCTCTTTAAACCTGTTGGAACAGGTTTTCTCTTCAGTAACAAGTTTACATTTACCACAGCTAATGAAAAGATGTGGGACCAGCTCAGTTTCAAAAACAGGTCAGAAAATGAAGGACAACAACAATAGTATCCATATGGTTTAAACCCTATAGTGTAGTTCTAATTCTTTTGTTTTTAAATATTTGATAACAAATTTATGCTAAAGTACAAAATTTAACGATCTCTGATTTTTTTTCTGCGTCATTGCAAACGAAATGTGGTGGTCCAGCTAAAGTACCTTCAAGGCCCATCAGTTTATGAAACACTTCCTTAGCATTTTTAGTACAACTGAATGCTAAACAAGGTGAAACAACACCTATCTCAGTGAAAGTGGATACACCTTAACCATATGTAACTTTAAGCCTTTTTTTTTCCCCATCCTCCTTATTTTGTATTAGGCTTCAAGCATGTTAGTTTCTGCTGTAAAGTTGAGTTTTTAAAACAGAATTTATTAGGATTGAGTGACTTTTGGAGCCAACCTCATGCACCCACTCTGGGAACTGTAGATTTTGTCACTTTGGGGCCTGCTGCTTGACTTTCGATGTGGCTCTGTCTCAGTCAGTGCACGAGTTTATCTGCAGTCGATGATGCCTATAACATGATTGATTAGTACATGTGCAGCATGTTAATGGTTTGCTAGGTGCTTTCATGGACTGTTCTCTGCAGCTATGCATAATTATTGTTCATTGATTTTGGTGTCAGCAATTTTTAAGGAGTACACCTCCCGTCTGTGCATCTGGTTCATCTTATCAGCTCCCCCAATTCCCACCAATGGCATTTTTTTTCATATGTTACAAAATGAATCATGAAAGTAATTAGTTATGAAACTTGAAATATGTCTTTTCTTCTCATGAGTAATATCTGATATTAGAGACAGCAATAACCTAATAAACTTTCTACCCTCCTGAGGCATTTAACTGATAACTGAAGTGCTGAAAGCATTAATAATACTACTAAAATTAAATTATCTCTCATTTTAAATTTAGAAATGATGTGAATGGTTCTATACTACAGCAGTATAATATATAATAATCAGATATGATACTTTAAGTATTGTATGAAGTATTGGGACAAGCTGCTTGTGTTAGGTGCAGGCTGTGTGCAGACAGGAATAGGACCCAAGGTGCAGACTCCGGAGACCAAAGGTGAACTCAAAACAGCTTTAATACTGAACTCAAAAAGGGTAACATAACATGACTGGAAAAATCAAAATAAACTTAAACCAGAGGACTAACAGAACACACAGCTAAGTAAGCGGTAGAACGCGACAGAGAGCACAGGAAAACACAGGGCTTAAATACGCAGAGGGAGTAATCGGGAATGGGCAACAGGAGGAAACACAACTGGGGCAAATCAGGACTAACGAGACAAAGAAGCGTAAACTGAACACACTGAGAAAAGACAGAGACCTTCAAAGTAAAACAGGAAACACAACACAGACTGAACTTACAGACACAGACTGACTGGACACGGGGATATAGCAACTAAGGATACACAGAGACGCTTGAACTAGACAAGGGGATACAGCTGACAGGGAGACAGAGCAACTAGAGACGACAGAGACAAAAACCATAAGACAGAACTCAAAGAAACCAAAGACTAGAAATTATAAATAATATAACAAACTCAAAAACCCTGGGTCAACGACCCAGGCCTCCTAACAGCTTGTTAACATTGTTAACCTTCTGTGGCAATGCAGCTCAGACGGCTGATAGTAACAGGTAGTTTCACAGTTTGATGTGTGTTAGTGCAGCTTTTTTTTAGAATAATTTAGAATATTAGAATAATTGTATAAGAATTGTATAAGGCATCATAACAGTTCAAATAAAACCTAAGCCAAACAGCTTATTCTACTACTGACTCTTGTTCGGTGTTGTTTATTGGATTGGATGATTGAAATAAAAAGAAACAAGACATTTAGCAGTTTATTTAACAAACAAGGGCCTCGGTGGCATGTGGAAGAACCATATGCATGGCACCAAGTCCTCATGCTGGTGGCCAGCTTGGTCACACACCATTATTGAATGGCATCCCATTCTTCAAACAGCATTTGTCATCAGTCAGCCATTGTGGTTGTGTTGGTGACTCTGGCACAAACAGCACACTCAAGCTGATCCCACAAGTGTTCAGTTGGGTCGAGGTCAGGAATGCATCCAGGCCATTCGATCCTCTGCATTCACAAATTATGGAGGTAGACTCTTATTCTGGGCCCAGGCTAATGATGACAAGCCTTGTTTTTCCAGTAAGGGAGATGCCGACCCACACCATCACACTGTCTCCACCAAAGGCTGTTACCATATCAGTGAAGCAATCAACACAGGGTTCCACACTTTGATCCTACAGTCCAACTGCCAAGGATAGACTTTGGACTCATCACTGATAATGTTCCTCCAGATGTTCAGATTCCAGTGCACATATTGCTGACAGAGTGCAAACAGGACTGATGGTGAAGGGCAGTCATGGCAGGCTTCTGGCAGCCCTATGATACTGAACATTAGCTTTTGCAGTTTGCTCTGGGTTGTCTGGGTAGAGAGTCGTCGACCTGCGAACCTTAAATGCAAATCTATAGAAGACTGTCTACGATTCTTAAGTGCTGACAGGATGAGAAAATGGTCTTTTTGTGGAGTCGGTCCATCGTTTTTTTGGCCTGCTAGTGCAGCTTTGCTTAAGCTTATTATTTAAGTTCTACAGGTTTGTGTGTTTAGTACTTAGCTTCCTATTAATTAGGTAGTTGTTGTATTATTCCCTTGTGTTTATAAGATCTATTTCTATTATCCTTTGTATGGGTTCCTTGTGGTTTGCTGTCTTGCTTTGTTATTGAAATCTTTCGTTATTAGTTACTCTTGACTTTAGGCTGGAATTTAGTTTGTGGCTTATTTGTTTTTCGACCCTGTTTCACTTTCTGTCTTTTCTCTGGTTATTTTTCAGCTTTTCCTTGTGTCTGTCATCATGTGTAGTCTTCATGCATCGTATTCTGGTGTCATGTTTAGTATTTGGTCTTGTCTATGTTTGCCATCTTTAGTTAGTTCCTATATTTACTTTGTGCACTTTAGTTCTTGTTGTGGGTAGTTTTACTAACTTTGCGTATTCTCCTTGTTTATGTCCAATCCCACCCATTTCCTCATCCGCTCGTTATTTGTTTCACTCTCCCATTCTTTATTGTTGTGTTATCCCTCATAGCTGTGTGTGTCCTCTGCAGTCTCTGAGAATTCGTATTTCCCAGCAATTTCAGTTTTTTGATTTTCTGCTATAATAATAACCTGTTTTATAATTTTCAGCTATTCTTACTAATGATCAGTCAGGAATGAGCAACTACTTTCTAAGCGTGATAGAGAAAGTTTGTGTGAAACAGCTTTGACTGTTTGTACCACAGCAAAAACAAATCCACAACCACGAGTCTGTAACCTAAAACTGTAGTGCCATGTGGTCCAGCTTGGCATTATAATAATGCAGCTGGTCCTGTTGGTGGGTGGGAGGCTAGTGAGGAATGATGTCCTGGATTTTGCGAGTGTTCCAGTTATTATGTTACATAACAGTCATTACATTGGGAGTTTTTGCAGTGATGCATGTGTCAGTAACTAATGAGAAAACTTGCATATGAAATTTGTTACTGGAATCTATCATTCAGCATCTGTTAAATCAAAGGAAAAAAAAACTTTGTTTTTCAGCAGGTTCCCAATACAAGTTTTTTTTTGTTTTTCTTTGTTAGGACTGGTTACTCTTCATTACACAAACCATAGCACACAGCAGCATGTTGATTCTTCCACCATGCGTGTGCTTTTTTTCTGTGTTGTTTTGATTGCCGGCCAAATGAACTTGAGTCCACAACACGGCATCCTTCTAATTTTCATTCTCTGAAATAGAAGCTTCTGAGGTCCAATTAGCCAGCAGGGCCATTAGCCTGCCAGTCCGGCCTTGACGAGGCAGCGGGGGCTTTCTGCTGTTTTTCACTGGAGGGCCTAATGATGCTTGTCAGAGTCAGCTGATCTTGGAAATACATTGTTTCTTAAAACTACAGTCAGAGCTGACAAATCATCTCTGCAATATGTAAGGAGGGATTTCCTTCATCTTTAAGCAGCATTTGAAAGGTTTTAATTAAAAAATAAAAAAGACTAATTTAGGACATGTTTTTAGACGCGATGCTTATTCATCTTTCTGAAAATACCAGTGATACGCGTTATCCTCATACGTCTTTCAACCTTTACCGCCAAAACAGCCTCAGCAATTAACACGCTTCCCTTCAGCTACTTCAAAAGCGACTTGGTTTCTTTTGTCTGGTATGAGCATGTAGAAGAAGCTGAAACCAAAGGACTTCATTTACAAGCCTGTCTTTGTGGGTTTTGGATTAGCATATTTTACGAAGGTCAAGGCTAAAGAGGCTGTTTGAAAGGCCTGATTTCTACTTTGGCTTGTCAAAGGTCAGCATGTGACGACAAAGTGCTTGTAGCTGACCTCTGATATGTGGGAAACAGATTCCCGTGAGACACAACACACACAAATCATTAAGCTCTTATTAGCTGCATCACTAAAAGCTTTTCACATCAATAGCAGGCCTGGGCTTCGTGCCATATAGCCTCTCCAAACCTGCAATACTGGCTGATATTTAGGATTTACAGCAGGGATTCAACTCTCAAAGGAAGTAAATGACCAGCTTGAAGATGGACGGAAGTAAAGTGGCCACAAATGAGATAATTGTTGTGTGTTAGAGAACGCTCGCTGAGGACAATGATGGGAGTCGAGGCGTTGATAATTCTTTCAGGTATAAGGCTCCGGTTCACTGTGATCTCTGTATTTTTATCTTCCTCATTCACATTCCAGACGAGATGCTCAGACTGTGTCAAATGGGTAATAATTGCACAGAGCGTAGAGAGTCCCACAGCCGATGTGATGTGACTGAGACCCGTCCAGCACTAAGGATGGGAGGAGTAGTAGAATACCAACAGTATGCAAACCATAGCTATGTTTCAGTGCAGCAACAGACTGCCATAAGGAGATTTCAGATGAAGCTGAGACTCATGTTTTGTGATATTTTCTGTGTAGCTTAACATTTACACAAAATACACAGCCAGCCAAAAGCTACTAATTGTGCTGAAAAACAAAACAAAAACAATAGCTTTTAATTACAGTATGAGCTCATTTCTGGTCTAAAGTTCAGTATAAACTGGCAGCAATTTATTTTTTCACGACTGGTAGCAGCAAAGAAAAATATATTTCTGTAAGCAAAGCAAATGCCACAGTTAGTTATTTTGACAAAGGTCGGTGATTTGCACATCCAGCACAGCAGCAGGGATCTACTGGTAGTACTTGTTTATGATGCTTGTACTGAAACTCTTTTCCTTTTACCCAAGTGTGTCGACTCGATTAATTCCTGGGTAAAACATTTTGCTGTTAAATTAGCTGTTAAATGCTTAGCTAACTTGTCTCCAACTGTGTCTGTCTGCCTTTTGGTACTGATGAGGTGGAGGATTTATCTGAACCTGTTTTGCTCAAAGCAGGTGCCTGGAATTGACCCTGATGAGCGAGGTCAGGGTAAACCAAAACGGTCCATTTGTGAGTAGAAAAAGTAAAGTAATGAGTTCAAATATGCCAAAAGCTTACAGGTGAACTTCAAAGAGCAGCTGAGTTATATTTGAGTCATGTTTATCATAGAAATACTTGTAGAAAATGGGTGTTTAATGCATGATTTGCAAAAATGCAACAACTTTTTTCTAGTTCCAGCAAATATGGCTCATGGTGTATTTTGTATCATTAATTTAAACATTAGAAACTTTAAATTAAGGCTGGAGGCACCACATCCACAGCACTCCAGGTCAACAAAGCCAAAAAAGGTGAGGTAAAAAAGATGCAGAAAATTAAATAGTTAAATAAATTGCACCCCTGTGTACTTTTAAATAAACTTCAAAATCTCCATAATGTCTTTGAATTAATACCATAATCATTTCACTCAATTTACAAGTGATAACATCAGTGCAGTTTACAATTATTGTCATTCACGCAGCTACTAGCAGTCCCTTAAATCTAACATATATCTATACGTAGTACTACCACACAACGTTCTAGGATAATAAAGTCTTGCAGTGGTGCATACAATGATGTAACACTGCAGCATAAGTCATTGCCACATCTGCAACAAGGAAAACCTTGTATATTCTCTGAGATTAAGGTAGTTTACTGTAGAAGAAAGAGCTCTGATAAAACCAGAACTATCTATCTGGCAGTAGTAGTGTCTTTGTTGCCTAAACTAGAAAACATCCTGACCATATGACACAAACTCCAGTCTCTGTCACGAACATGCACGTGCCCAAGCCTTTCTGTAAACAACCTATCAAACATTTTCAGTTAAATAGCACTAATAAAATCTACATTAGGAGGCAGGTTGGGGTTTGAGATAGAACAAAAGTTTCTCACTTTTAAAACAGAGACCGGAGTCACATTGGGAAATATTTTCAATTTTCTGGAGCTGTGTTACTGGGCAGTATCATAACCAGAAAGACCTTTCCCCAGCCACCTCCTCCAGCTCATTCATGAGAACAATAAGGTGTCCCACGGCTAGCTGGGAGACATGGTCCCTCCAGCATGTCTTGGGGCTACCCCAGGCCTCCTCCTCGTGGACATGTCTATTAGTCCTCACCCAAGAGGCATCATAATGAGATCAGAACAACTTCAAAAAGCTTCTTTAGATGTAAAGGAGTAGCGGCTCTACTCTGAGGCCCTCCGAACGACTGAACTTCTCACCTCTTCTCATCTCTAAGAGGGAGGGAAAATTGTACAGCTTCACTTGCAGATCCAGCACCAATCCATCTGTCAGTCTCCTTCTCCGCTCACCCCTCGCTCGTGAACAAGATTCCTAAACTCCTCCACTTTGGGCAGCAACTTCCTCAGCTGAATTGAGCACTCTATCCTTTTCTGGATGAGAAACATGGCCTCAGCCTAGAGGTGTCCAATGAAGCCACCAGAGCAATGTCCTCCATGAAAAGCAGTGATGAGATCCTGAGGCCACCAACAATGAAACTTTCCTTCACTTAGCTCCACCTAGCGGTGCTGTACTTTGTACATGTATTTTAGGGTTTAAGGACTGTAGTCTGGGTGAACTGACCCTTTAATATTTCTTTAAGCTTGCTCCATAAAGCCTTGGGCTCGCAAGAGGGGAGAATTCATTCCAAAATCACTGAAATGAGTTCTTAATTGTTGAACACAGCAGTTATTCAATCACAGTTAGATTCTGATCTGCTCAATGTCAACATAATGGTCCCAGCTTTCATTTCAATATTTATTCATTACCGAAAGAAACAGATGATGTGGTGAAGGATTTTTTTCCTCTTCGGTTGGGTCAGGGCAGCAATGAATTCTACCGTGACAAAAAGTGAATATTATACAGCTAATTAGTCTTTGCAGAGCATAAATGAGTGTAGCTGTGATTAAATCACTTGCTGAATCTCAGATGTTATTCAACACCTTAGAGGAGACTGAAAAGGAGATTGAAACTTAAGATAATATTTTAAAGAGAAGATGTAGACAAGATATAAGACTTTCTCAGGTCTTGTCTGTGAACTCTCTCATTTCCTTGGTCTTCAGCACATGATTTGCCTCCCTGGATCTATAGAAGAAACAATCCATTAACTCTGAACCTGCAGCTACTGAAGCACTAGCAGCTTCGCTCTAATTCAGTATAGTCCTTAGTGTCTCTATTAATTCAGCATTAATCAGTTCAGTTGCCGCAGACCACAATTCGTACGACCCTTGGACTAAACAACCGGGTTCGGCAGTTACTGCCAAGGATCATTACAGCAAAATAATTTACTTCTTCCGAACGTTGGGCTTGGAAGGAAAGTCACAATTCAAATACACCAGTGCAGGTGCAAAATATCATGATGTTGAATCAACAGAGGAATGGTGACATTTTGATGCTGTGGCCCGGGACAAACCAGAGTGCTGAGAAATGGTGCAGATTGACCATAAAACTGCTGAATTTCTCTATGATTGTTTGACCTTTTGTGGGAAAGTGCTGATGGAAAATGAGGTGTTTAACTTATTCTCTGTCAGTCTGAACATTAGTGTCAGCATAGATTGAGTCTGACCTTTGGTGGGCCTGAGCTGCAAAATGACAGAGACCTGACAGTTTTACAGTGTTATCATTTTAAAAGCATCACGTTCTTCTTCAAAGAAACTGCAGTGCAAGGTGTCATTACCCAAGGCTTCAGTAAAACCTTGGGCTTAGTGAGATCCTACGTACAACAAAGATGTAAATGTTTTAGATGAACTGGCAATGAGAGTATAGAATAAGAAGGAGCAGATAATCACAACAGTTTTCAGAGTTTGATGCCATCAGTAAAGCAACAGATATATTTCTCACTGTGCTAATCTTATTTCTAGCAGCAAAAGTGAGTCTTTTGGCTGTAAAAACATGTGTAGTTTGACATCAAAGTACTTTTAAAGTTACTCTAATCAATATTTGATATCCAAAAAGAGTTAAGTTTCCCATGTCAATTGCGTTACTTGTTAATTTCATAGTGAAACAACATATCTATGAACTATTTTAGGATTTATCATTGCACTATTTAACTGGAAAGCAGCAAATACTACCATTACGTTCAATACACACTGATTTCTCATAGATACTCATAAGGTGTGCTTCTCGGTTTACGGCAACGGTGAAGTGGGTTTCTCTCACTTTTATCTCTTTACATGTGATTCTTGTAAAAGACCCCCTGAAATATATACTTAAATGCACTTGGTAACTAAATACTTTTGTTTATGTTAAATGGCTTTACTGAAGTGTATATATT